>NC_090066.1:10093489-10393489 GCF_038355195.1 Osmerus mordax | reverse complement strand
CAACAGACCTACACTAGCCCTCACAGGTTAACAACAGACCTAAACTAGCCCTCACAGGTTAACAACAGACCTAAACTAGCCCTCACAGGTTAACAACAGACCTACACTAGCCCTCACAGGTTAACAGTAGACCTACACTGGCCCTCACAGGTTAACAGTAGAACTACACTAGCCCTCACAGGTTAACAACAGACCTACACTAGCCCTCACAGGTTAACAACAGACCTACACTAGCCCTCACAGGTTAACAACAGACCTACACTAGCCCTCACAGGTTAACAGTAGACCTACACTAGCTCTCACAGGTTAACAACAGACCTAAACTAGCCCTCACAGGTTAACAACAGACCTACACTAGCCCTCACAGGTTAACAACAGACCTACACTAGCCCTCACAGGTTAACAACAGACCTACACTAGCCCTCACAGGTTAACAACAGACCTACACTAGCCCTCACAGGTTAACAGTAGACCTACACTGGCCTTCACAGGTTAACAACAGACCTACACTAGCCCTCACAGGTTAACAACAGACCTACACTAGCCCTCACAGGTTAACAACAGACCTACACTAGCCCTCACAGGTTAACAACAGACCTACACTAGCCCTCACAGGTTAACAACAGACCTACACTAGCCCTCACAGGTTAACAGTAGACCTACACTAGCCCTCACAGGTTAACAACAGACCTAAACTAGCCCTCACAGGTTAACAACAGACCTACACTAGCCCTCACAGGTTAACAACAGACCTAAACTAGCCCTCACAGGTTAACAACAGACCTAAACTAGCCCTCACAGGTTAACAACAGACCTAAACTAGCCCTCACAGGTTAACAACAGACCTACACTAGCCCTCACAGGTTAACAGTAGACCTACACTGGCCCTCACAGGTTAACAGTAGAACTACACTAGCCCTCACAGGTTAACAGTAGACCTACACTAGCCCTCACAGGTTAACAGTAGACCTACACTAGCCCTCACAGGTTATCAACAGACCTAGACTAGACCACACAGGTTAACAGACCTACACTAGCCCTCACAGGTTAACAGACCTACACTAGCCCTCACAGGTTAACAGACCTACACTATCCCTCACAGGTTTACAACGGACCTAAACTAGACCACACAGGTTAACAGTAGACCGAAATTGATAGATATGGAGGTACTGGCTTTGAAACAAATGCCACATGACCAAATATACATCTGTACACTAGTTACGGGAGGTCTAATGGTTTGATCGAATTATTCCATATTAAACCATGGTGCTAATAACATTACCCTTGTTTGCCATGTGGTTTACACCCTGCCATCATCCTCTGAACACACATCCTCTGAACACACACACACCCTCTCTGGTCCTCACTGGAGATTCTGACCTTGTCTCCGGAGTTCGTTCTTGACGGCCTCCACTCCCCCCTTCTTCTCAATAAAGTCATAGATGACCTTGGAGGTCTCCTTGTCCTTCAGCTGGGCCTCCGAGATGCCACACATGTCAAACAGGTTCTTCAGCTCTGGGTCCAGGTTGTTCAACTGTGAGGGACAGAAATAAACGGGTTAGAGACTAACTGGATCAGATCATCTATAAGAACTTGACGGGGTTACAACTTCCCTTCAGCAGAACCTGGACGTTTAAAGGAAATTATTGAGTCTCCTAGTATTCTATGTTTACACACACTGCTTTAGCCTGCCCCTACATTGCCACCTTGTGGTGTGGTGCTGGTGTTTACATTTACATTTAATCATTTAGCAGACGCTCTTATCCAGAGCGACTTACAGTAAGTACAGGGACATTCCCCCTGAGGCAAGTAGGGTGAAGTGCCTTGCCCAAGGACACAACGTCATTTGGCCTGATGGGGAATCGCACCGGCAACCTTCTGATTACTAGCCCGATTCCCTAACCGCTCAGCCATCTGACTCCCTGGTGTTGTCAGGTAGGCACTGCCTAGTGCCCAATCTGAAGAACAGAACACTGAGATGAATCTTGCTTAAACTAGCGGCCTGCCAACCGTGCCAGATTACCCAAATGTTCTGCACCGTTAAGATGCCACCTCTTGGCAGAAAGCCAGAGGTCAGAGCTGGGTCTGTTTGTTCTATTGTAGTGAATGGACTTCTCCAATCAGCACAGGGAGACTGAGGCATAGGAAAAACCTCAGTTGATTGTAAAATCTTTAGGTCCTATATGTGCTGTGAGAGAAATGCTTTAATTAAAGGCCTAATTAAGCAGGGGACGGTAGAATTTTATCAAAGCCATATGAAAATATCTCCTTTTTTATGTATTTATTTCTTTTGAACAAGGAAAACTCATTGTAATATCTTGTGTACGAAATGAAATCCATGGTAGCAACCCAATTTTTTGTTATATCACGGGGGCAGGGGGATTATAGGAGGTACAGGTTTATTTCTCTAAATCGCCTTGTGTAACTCTGCTGACTACTTTGGCAGCCCAGTTTAATATCTCAGGGAAATTGTATTTGAAATTTAAGCTTTTCTGGGGAGAAAACAATGATGCACTCCTGACATCAGACCCTGACGAGAGCCTGGCTCAGAAGACTCCCTTGACGATTGTTTATCCAGACCATAATAAGCCATACTCACATCAAAGCCTGTGTTGGGGTCCCAGCCTACATGTCCAATGTGCCTGGAGGGAAACACAAGAGGGAGAGAGGCCTTAACACGACACCAAGAGAAACCTGGACCAGTCACCTACCAACAGAGCCATGTTCCACCACTGATATGTGTAGGCATGTACAAACCGTGGGGGGTAAATATTGTAGGACTATAAAACAAGCCTTGCCCCATCCCCTCGTTTTCTACGCAGCAAACCTGTTCCTGAAACATCCTGTCCAGATTATCCTCCCATCATCAATTCATCCCTATTACACATGAAACATACATGCATTACATCAGATTAAGGGTTTGATGATATATGACATGCCCCCAACCAGTTTCTCAACGGAATGCAATACACACTGCCGATGAGGTAGGTTGTGCAGTGCGAATGTAGTACGACCACCGCGGAATTCCTCTGAATGACAACAGCCCCCGACAGCCCCCGGCATCCCCCCCCCCCCCCCCCCCCAACTCACTGGAAGTTGCTGGGCGTGCCGATGTCAGCCTTGGTCAATCTCTTCTTCTTGCCCTTCACCTTTTTCTCCTTCTTGGCGAAGGACGAGTGCATGATGTTGTTGACCTGGGCGTTGTTGTGGAAGCGTGGCGCGTTGTTGATCTCTGGGTTCTTGATGTCCACGGTCGCCATGGGGAGGGCAGGACCTGGGGTGGGGGGGGGGGAGAGAGAGAGGGAGGCTCAGAACTACAAGTCCCAGGACTGCAAGGGGTTAATGATATACAGAGGGTGGGCCGATGGAATTTTCAGCCCACCATATCTGACCGATATGGTTCACCATACACTGAACCTTTCAGGCAGCGTTCTTAGATTTAGTGTGAGCAGGAAACAGGAAGTGAGGAAGAGTTTCGATTTTGGGATCAGAGGGTAAGCAGCACTTTGCTATCAGATGGACGCAGCATATTAAAACAGTCTCTCCTCTCTGTAAAAGCCCTCTACGACACTCAGATTGGACACATAAAACCGAACTGTGGCATCCAAATGTCTGCAAACACACTCTGCAAACTCCATGGCCAGTCCCCAGGAACAGACCAGGGCGGTAAATTAACTCCCCAGCTGACGCTCAGCATTGTAGCAACATGGCCTGTAAGTTGCTGCAACATTGTGCGGCAGCTGGAGAGTTAACTTACCACTGTTATGTCGAACAACCTGCTTTCTGGAATACCCCCCTGGTTCGCTCTCAAACGCAAACAAACTAGAACCACTTCAAAAAGATAACAGGTCCAGCAGATGGCAACTTAAACCAAAATGGAATCCTCCAAGGCTCCTCCTGCTTCCAAGCCACCACAACAACCAGAGCACAGACGCACAATCATCCGACAAAATACCCTGAGGAAAGCCCCCCCCCCCCCCCCCAAATAAAGCAATCCCAGTTAGGCACTGGACCTAAGGTGTCCTGCGAATGCCTATTTTGGGCTATTGGTTGGGGGGGGGGGGCCTACCTTTGTGAGTGTCCCTACTAGGGCTCTTCCTGGGCGGGGGCGAGGCCGAGCAGCTTCGGCGCCTCCGGCCCCGCTCCCCCACCGCCCGCCCGCCGCACGCCACCATGTTGACGTCCAGCAGCATCTTGCCCACCATGCCGCAGGCCCGCCGGCCGTGGCACAGGGAGAAACGGGAGGCGGAGGAGCCAGGGGAGGAGGAGGGTAGGGGGGCGTACAGCTCCTCCTGGGGGAGGACCAGGCAGTGGAGGGTGGAGAGGCAGCCCCCGAGGGTCGCCCCTCCCCTGCCGTCGCCCCCGCCGTCGCCCCCGCCGTCGCCCACAAGCTCCTCTGAGGGGGCGGACAGGAAGGTGGTGCAGAACATCATGTCACCGGCGCCGCCGTGCGGGCATGGGCACGCCGCCTCGACACGAGACGCACAAGAGGAGCGTCTGGCAAGAGACTACAGCTTCTGTCTCTGTCTGACTGTGGGACCAAAAGACCCAGAAAGAATGAAGTGGCGATGAGGAGAGGGTTGAGCGGGCGGGGGGGGGGGGGGGGGTTATCCTGCCTGAGTCAGGCACCGGCCTCCTGGTTAGCGAAGAATAAGAAGACACCGGAGCCGAAACTGAGGCACACGACCAGAGAACAACGTTGGAAAAAGACTATTTAAAGACTAAAGATCCCATCAGATGTCCTTAAGATTGGGCTGCGTAGGTCCAGCGAGAGCAAGGGGCAAAGCAGGGTAGTCGGGCATTTTGAGGCAGGAGAGAGAGCAAATCCAAAACAGAAACTAGCGGTAGACACACACTGGTGCTCTAAGCGATGCGTGCTGACCAGGGCTGGGCAAAATCTTGCTTTTTCTCTCCAGTTGGCTCCACCTCCAATCCATCCCTAAAGCCGCCTCCCATCTCTCCTTTACACCGCAGGGAGCACATACAGGTCATCATTTGCACTCCATTCCTCCCTCCCTTCCCTCTTTCTCTCTCACTCCACTCCAGAACCAAACTCCGCCCATGGAGCGCCCGGGTAAATTACGCCGTTGCTGGATTTTTTACATAACCATTTAAGCCTGTCCACTTTAATCCAACCTAATCCGACAGTTCTTAAACATGATGAGTGTGTATAGGAGGACATGGTCTGGCTGGGAAAGGGGGGGGGGGGGGGTTGAGAAAGAGACACAAATCTAGAAGAGAATGAGAAAGACAGGGGATAAGGAGAAATAAAATGAGAGACAGAGAAAATAAAAAATTACGACGGGAAGAAAAATGGAAGAGACGGAGAGAGATAGATGGGGAGTGAGAAAGACAGAAAAAAGGAGGGAGGTCGTCAAGAAAGTCAGACAGAGAGGGCGATAGAAAGAGAAGAGAGCTGAATGAGCGAGAACGAGAGAAAGAGGGAGGGAGAAAGAGGGGAGGGCATGAGAAAGAGGGCAGAGTTGCCTCATGCAGAGCCAGAAGGTGTATGGCTGTCACTGCTGTGCTTCTGTTTGGATGCATTAGCACACGTGTTCCAATCCTCTCAGATCACCATGGTGATGGGTATCATAACTGGGATGGCAGGGGGAGTGGAGGAGGCGTCTCTCATGTCACGCAAAACAGTAAACCATATGGAGCCACAGAAACACAACAGTGCCTTGCGTGTCTGTTTGTCCGAACACACTGCCTGCGTGCACACACAGCAGGGCTGACAAATTCAGGCGGGTGTACTTCGACAGATTTGACTTGTAAAGTACTTCATCGGATCCATCCTGGAGTGCACAACTCTTAACACTCGACCAGGGTTCAAAACATTACACAACATGTGCTAAAGGGGGGAGGGGGGGGGCAAAGCTGTAGGTTGAGGGCCAATCCACTTGATCCCAGATCATCTCTCAGGAGCCCCTGGCTGCAGTTTCTCTGGTAGGACACCAGTGGCAGTAAGTGACATATCTTCAATGTGGAACGTCTCCCTCTGTCTCCCTCTCTCTGTCTCCCTCTCTCTGTCTCCCTCTCTCTGTCTCCCTCTCTCTGTCTCCCTCTCTCTGTCTCCCTCTCTCTGTCTCCCTCTCTCTGTCTCCCTCTCTCTCACACACACACACACACACACACACACAAAAGCAGCGCTCAGAGATGCAGTGTTTTAGGTTCGTTTTAGGATGACGGCAAGGAAGCTGGTCAAATAATCCTGTCCCGCTGGCTATCTGGTGTATGTGTGTGTCGTCGAGCACAGCATGTGTGTGAATGTGTTTCAGCCAGAGGCATAGGAAAAAAACGACTCAAGGCAGGGGTTGTTTGGGTGTGTGTGCACGCAAGTCTGTTTCCTCTCTATCTACAGGCAAGTGTCTAATGCTCTTTATGGGGAAGGTGTGTATATCAGCTGGGGTCAGGGAGGTCACCAGATCCTCTACATTTTATGTGGTTAGGGTCGTAGAAGGATGGGGGGGAGGTGGTACTCATTAGGGAATCAACACAGCTGGATTACATGTGGTACAGACACCTTGCTCACTCTCCCCTTCTATCCCTCTTTCCTTCTCGCTGGTTTAAACTGAGAGACATGGAGCCCACCTCGAGCGACTGAGTGTTCCTGTGTCTTTGCTAATAAGGATAAATAGATAGACATACATTTCAGCTTCCCGTAACGCATGTGTATCACAACTCTGTGGGTTTATCACAACTTTTGATTGGCTGACCAAAGTGTTGATCTCAAATAAGTCTCAATTGAGTATCACCTCAAATCAAAATCATAATTAAAGGATGAACAAGACCAGAGGGAAACGGGTAACATAAACCTACCATTCGGAGTGTCACGCCTTTTCTCTGCAAAACAACAAGATGGGAGATTGTGAGATTCCATCGTACGTCTTTCTGCTGTGTGTTTCGAGCGGTCAGCTAGGCGTTAGGGGATGGGGGGGGGAAGAGGTGAAAGTGAGACCGAAGGGGATCGAGTTGAGAGGTCGCTGATTACTCAAGCAGGGGGTTTGAAGGGGTTAGGCAGACTTGTGTTATTATGTAGGTGGAGCACACACACACACACACATCATTACATTGCGAAAAAGGAACAAAGGAACAGAGAACACAAAGACAACCACAATCCCCACACCGCGCACCTCTCCCCAGCACCGGCAACAGTGACTGGGCAGCCCACTGGGTTGAGACGCTAGGCTGTGGTGCTGCAGGGAGGTTGGAAAGAATATATATATATATGTATATTTGAACAACAAAGCCTGTAAATGCGAGCATTCTGCTCTGTCAGGGGACAAAGAGGTTTCGGACGGAGCCGGCGAGGTGAGAGGAGCGAGGACGGACGGTAGCAGCGAAAGAGTGGCGCCGCCCTTTCACAGGGACAGCGGGAGAAAACCCCCGGAACTACCAGACTCCGAACGAAGAGAGAGGAAGCGGAGGGAAAACGTGAGACGAGAAACAGACGTGGGGACTCGAGATACAAAGCGGAAACGGCGATCTGCATGTGTGTAGTGGACAGGTGAATGTATCAGGCAAATTGCAAGAGAAGTCCAATTTGGGTGCAGGAGAGTGATTTCGAGTTTGCACTCTGCCCACCAAGTCAGAGTCTTAGCAAGGAAAGAGAGACAGAGAGAGAACAAACAGAGCGGTTGATAGATCGTAGCAAAAGAGGCAGGGAGGAGGAAAACAGAGCAGAGGTAATGGGAGTGTTTCGAGAGAGAGAGAGAGAGAGAGAGAGAGAGAGAGAGAGAGAGAGAGAGAGAGAGAGAGAGAGAGAGAGAGAGAGGAGAGGAGAGAGAGAGAGAGAGAGAGAGAGCGAGAGAGAGAGAGAGATTATTCAAAATGGTGGAGTGGGTGGGGTAAGGTACCAGATTTCCGTTGTCTTCTCCCAAGCAGGTCCGCCAACGCACTTCGGAAACGTTTGGCCTCTTCCTCACTGGCAAAGTTGAGACCCACCTGGCATGTCTTCACAAACACACACACAAAATCTTAGAATACTGTTATAGCCAAATATATATATATATATATAAATACATTTACTTATATATTTATAAAGTGTTACACCTGTGCCCAGTGCTTGGTGGTATTTACCCACTAGGGGCGCTGTAGTCTCCTTAGGTGCAGAAAGGGTTCTTTGAACCTTATCTCATACTGTCCCTGTCCTACCACATACCCTGCTGTTGTCGCTCCCTGCACCGCACTGCCAAACTGTTTGCTATGTAAACATCCAGCACCCATGCATCATGTGAACGGAATTATAGAGGAAAAGTGCGCGCGTGTGTGTGTGTGTGTTGGGGGGGGGGGGGGGGGGGGGACTCACGTCTCCGGCAAAAGTAATAAAGTACAATCTGGAGTTGTGGGTTGTGAAATTGTTGTAAAGCTCTTGCTCAAACATGATTCTGCCATCCTGTACAAAAGTAAATGAAGGAAGGGAGAGAAAGACAGAGAGAAAGAGAGAGAGAGAAAAACAATGACAACCCGTCATAATCTCTAAACAAAACACTACTCTGCCATCTTTCTAATCAATAAACACACACACGCAAACACACACCTTGATGTCGAAGACCCGGATGAAGTAGGACCTCTGTGGGTTGTCTTTGACCAGACAGGCCACGCCGCAACAGCTCTTGGTCCAGGCCGAGTTCCTCTCCGCAGAGTACACCTGCACCACCGCCGAGCACAGCGACTGGAGGGGACACACAAACACGTCACACACAAGACAAGCAGTGGTCACTTTTGAACTCTTGAACTCGGGGGGGGGGGAAATAACTGTAGTTCTGGGCATACAGCACTAGGTAACCTACTTTAGATTGTCAGCCCTTAGTGTCACCCCGGTTACCTGAGGTGACATCAGCCATGGTTAAGGGCCAAGCTTTGGCCATATTGCACGCCATTGACTGGAAACCTCTAGAGATAGCACTGGTTTTATTACTGGAGAAAGAGAGGACGGAGGGGGGAAGGGTGCTTCCTTCCAATAACTAACTTAACATACCTCATGAGGATCATAAAAACAGACTAGGTGCCAAAGAGGGACAACGGTTTACATAGAGCAGACCTGGGCATTTCCCGATCCGACACACGTGAGGTAAATAAAAAAATAAAAAATAAGCGTGTTGAGCGGTAGGAAATCTGTAGTCCTGAAAGACTACAGTGATCAGGTGATTTACGCATGTGCGCTCACACAGCCTCTCACCGACAGGAGACACTGAGTTGGTTAGCCCTCGAAAATGTCCGCTCACGGTAAAAAAACAAAAGGTTGATACAGAATGTAGAGTTTTTAACAAGACATGGACTTCTAAGTATCTGTTTACTGAAGTCAAAGGCAAAGCTGTGTGCTTAGTTTGTGGAGAACAGGTCGCTGTGTTGAAGGATTACAATTTGAATCGGCACTACGGGACGAAACACGCGGAAAAAAAAGAAGAACTTGACTGATGCAGAGTGGGCGCGGGCCGCTGATGGTTTGCTTGTTAAGCTGCAGACCCTGATGATCACCTGTCCTTCGCATATCTACCTCAGACATTCAACCAGACTTCAAAGCACTTGTTCAAGCCCAAGATACACAGAATTTTTCTCACTGAGTAAGAAAAACTGAACTGGAAAACATCAAAAGCACTTATTGCTTTGTATAAAGTGAATCAATTGCTGGTCTTTAACGTACATCTTATGTATTTTTGTGAAGGTTTAAAGGTATGTAAAAAAACTATATATACACACACACACACACACACACTTTTGACATATTTTCATAGCCTTATTGTAACATCATGTATTACCAGTAGCAGCTCAAAACCATATAATTTACAGTTTTTTTAATAAAGTAATAACATTTATATTGAATTAAGTTCAGCCTATTGGTTCGGCCCACCACAACGGTCCCAATTTCTCATGTGGCCCTTCAGGAAAATTAATTTCCCACCCCTGATATGAGGAGGGATGGTAGACGGAGATAGAGAGAGAGATGGGGAGAAATGTTATCGATGGGATAGAGTTTAAGAGGAAGGTTGAAGCAGACAGGTGGATAGGCGGGGAGGGTTTGAGAGAAAGAGAAAGGCAGACAGGCAGAGAATAGCAGGAAGGAAGAGGGTGGGCGAGTTAGAGAGAGAGGTAGAAAAGGTAGGCAGAGAGAAGGAGACTGGCTGGGGGGCCACACTACAGAGCTGGCCATCACTCACACACAGCCTGAGCAAAGGAATACTGTCCTTTCAGTGAGCACGCACACACACACGGTTGGCCAAGCCATATCCCAGCCGCAAGTGCATCAAATCTAGCTTTCGCCACATCAACCAGTGGACGTCCATTTAACAAATGGACCATTTGGCATGCTTGTTGCATTTCCCTAAATTACACCCGCAACGGCTCCCCCTCCTCCCCCCTCCAATGAGGGCTATGTCCACCAACAGAGCACACTGGGACGCTAGGCTACATCTTAGCAATCTCCACACGCAGTCCAGGGAGTCTGGCCAAGCTGCCACTGGCTCTGAGGGGAGAGCGGACACTGTCTCACTTCACATAACGAAAGACAGAGGGGAGGAGGCCAGTCCGTCGGTGAGCGCTGTCGTGATAGCGCTGTCATCTCTGTTCCTGCCTGGCACTGGGCCATGCTGTTTACTGCAGAGACCACGCCCTGGCCTCTGGGTCCTTACCACACTTTGTCTCTTTTCCAGAAGCACTAGGGTTACCTCTGTGTTCTAAAGGTACTATGGCTAATTCTGTGTTCTAAAGGTACTTGTGATACATGTGTGCGAAAGGTACTAGGGACACATACAATATGTGTTCTAAAAGGTGCTAGGCCATCTTTGGGTTCTACAGGTACTAGGGCCACCTGTGTCCTAGCCATGCTCGGCCAAACTCTGAAGTACTGCATGCTGCAGTAGCCTGGTCTATGTGCACAACTATTAGGGAACCTATATATGAGGGGTGGTGGTTACCTAGTGACTCTGCTTGCAGCAATGTGAAAACATTCTTCTGGTAACCTGAGAGCCATTGTGCTAGCTAGCTGTGAGTGTGAGTGGAAGGTACTGGTGAGCTGCTCAATACAGCGATGATGGGCTACGGAGCCAAGTATCAGGCTAAGAGACCCCCAGCAAGAGGGGGGCGGTCCTTCCGAGAAGTTCCAACCGGACAGATCCACCACACACACACACACACACCTTCTCCAGGTTTATAGGCTGCCGTAGGGCCCCCCCAGACCCATTACGGTCCCAGATGAAAGGCTGGAGCAGACAGCAGTAAAAAAATAAAAAATGTGGACCCCTGGAACAAGCAGCCCTGCCAGACCTAACTGCACACAGATGGCTGGGGGCTGCTGACTTGCCGGGAGGGGGGGTGGAGGGGTGTGGGGTGCTCCGAGCACTGTTCCCCGATCAGTTGTGTTTTCAGCATTATTCATGAGGCTGCGACTCGGGTGTAAAGTAAACTGAGCCTGGGTCCGGGATGATGTTCCGATTCAGTTCCAGAGCGTGGCACCTGCCTTGTACGCTCGCGCAAACACACGTCTGCACATCTGTCCACATTCACGAAGGTCGGCGCAAACAGGAAAGGCTTTATTGATCGGGAGGCCGTATCCTCCCTATGTAACCATATACAGGGATGAGGCCAGGCCACTGGGGACATTATAGACAGGCTAGGGATCGTGCACATTGTTAGGCTTCCAGACTCCTGGGCACTTATTCACTCACTCTAACCGCTCTCAAAAAGGTAAGCAGATCTACAACCAGACGGTCGACCTGATCATTCATGAGGAGGGAAAATAAATCTGATTGGTGAATGAATAAAGCTTCCACTGCCGATGTCTCAAATACTGAGTAATAGGCCGGATGGGCTGAGTGGTAGACTAGTTCAGGGTTTAGCATGGAGGTTAATCGGGGGGGGGGGGGGGGGGGGGGAGAGAATGCCACTTCCCCTCTAGGTGAGGTCGACCTGAAACAGGAGGAGAGGCAGACACTGGAAAGGGGGGTGAAGGCAGGGATGGGAGAAAAAGACAATCGGAGGTTGGCTAAACAGGATTGAGGGGAGAAAGACTGGCAGTGTACTGACTGTTTCACAAGCAATGTCACAGAGGGCTTTACATATGCCCATAGAACTGCACATGAACCAAACTAAACCCTCAAGGATGACAAGGAAAACTCCCAGAAAAAAATCTTTGAGAAAACATTTGAAGAAACATTGGGAGGAGCAATTCAGTGAAGGATCCCCTCCTCCAGAGACAGTCAGTGACACAGAGATGTGCAGACCAGAGGCTGAACACAACTGTGTAGCAAAGAGCAGAGATAAAATGTGGTAAATGGTTGGTGAAACACAGATATCCAGGGTTCCCAATCAGAATAGGATCCGGATTAACGACTGTCAGTTTAGGCAGAGAGGCCAGCACTGTGCAACTCCTAACATTCCAGGAATGTAGTGGAGAGACAGTTGAGGTCCAGAATTGGGGGGTGGGGGGGGGGGGGAGGGAGACAGAGAAGGGATGAAGGGGGGGGGGGGGGAGAGAGGGAGGGAGGGAGAGACACTGAAAAGGGATGAGGGAGGGGGGAAAGGGAAAGAAGGAGGGAGGGTAACAGGAGCATGTTCCGAAGCTCCAGCACAAAACACCGGAGGAGGTCGACCACTGCACTTCCTGTAGGCGAGGACTGCTGATCAGGCAGTCTCTGTGTGTGTGTGTGTGTGTGTGCGTTCATGGGCGTGTGTGTGTATTGCTATGCTGACACACTCTCTCACACACACACTCAGTGAGATTTGGGCAGCTTTCCATCTCTCTCACCCATTGCTGCTGCTGCTGCTGATGGCAAAAACTCCATTAGTGAATACCAATGACTGACTGAGCGAAACCCACAGTGCAGGTTGGGGTGCACTGAAGTGTGATTATGCTCAGGGTTGAGGCTAGAGGGGTCTGCTTTCACATAGGTAGTACATCATTAATCGTCCTACGATAAGGTTATAGCTGTTAGTAGCCTGACCTAATTTGCTGTGGATATTGGCAGAGAAGACCTTTGCTAGCGTGCTAGCCTTTCACAAGTGGAATTCAAAGCTTACAAGTAGTAGAACATAGTTAAAGTAGGTTGTGGGAGTTTTTGCTGTTGGACAGACTAAGCGACAATGATTACTTAGCCATCGCTGCCATTCCTTACATTATGAGGCCATTACATAATGTGCAATCACTCTCTCATGGACGTTCTCGTTTGATTTTTCTTCAAGTGAAAGAGACAGACATGTACGCACACAGACCCATGATGGGAATGTTCCTCACCATGCCTGTGTCACATGGTAAGGTCTGAGGCCTCATGTCATTGGCTGTTTTTTTTACAGTTCCGGAGAAACAGGTAAGGCTGTAGGACTTGACACTGAGGTGGGGCTTCATCTTGTCAGCCCACCAAGAAAAAGGTAGTGACATTTTAACTAAAAGGTAGATAACCTAGCAATGTTGAAAACTAGGTAGGTCACATGAGGAAGTAGCACAGGGAGTGGTAAATAAAGTCATTCCTAAGGAGAAACAGTAACTCAACTCAAGGGAAACTATTAAAGGGCTCATGCAGCAGGCCTACAGTACTTGACTTGAAAAGCACTAAGGAGCCAAACATAGTCAAAAAACATTACGCAAGGCACTGTGACTGACCCATATTCCTGTGATAAGATTAGGCTGTACTTCTATGGATAAACACTCAATATGATGTCCTCACTTGAGAAATCTGTCTTAACCAGAGTAAGAAGGGTCTTGGTGTGAATTATTTCAAACACTGACATTAAATGAGATAGAAAATACCATAGAAAACACTGATTGTCAATTAAAAGTTCAGAGGACAATATAGATAGATCGACCTCGCCACTTTAGTCCAGCAGTGAAAGTTCAAGTCATAACAATGAGACATGACAATGTTTAATGTGACTGCGTAAAAATAAAATAATAAAAATTATCATATAAAATATTTTGTAAGACAGACTCGAAACAAACTATCAATTTCAGGCCCTTAGATAAAATGACATTCGCGTCTCATGCTATTTTGCTACAGTGTAGCACTGGCAAAACTACTCTGTCATGCATCATCACCACTACTTGGCGGCAGACAGGCTTCTTCCTGAATTCCCAAAAAACGAGACAGGCATCAATTAAATTGTAGGCGCTTTTATGCGAAAACTCGACTAGGTCTGGTAGATACATTGTTCCGAAAACAGTCTTACTTCTGAAACCTGCCAAGGACATTATGTAATGTCAGCATAAAGCAAGTCGTTTTAAATGGCTTAAACAGATGCATTTATTTGCACTGTAACTCCGGACATTGTGGGAATGTAGTGTCTGACAAAACACCAGTTATGTTCCTTCTCAGGTGTGTCAAGCACCGTCCAGGCCTCGAGGCTTGGCTAAAAGTTTCAACCGCCAGTAAAACACTGTCCCGGGATGTAAACACTCCCTACCCTCTTGCTCCAAGGCCAAAATACCTTGAAGAGTCATTCCCATGTTCTCAACAAACATTAAAACCTCCAAATATAGACCCAACACCAATATAGCGTTACGCGTTAAATTCTAGGGCAGAAGACAACATGTTCGCTCTTTTTAAGAAACAAAAATCGATAAACTTACAATACATTTCCTGCCAAGGTAGTTGAAAAGGCAATCATTTTCTTGCGGCGTGAGCACGATAGATCCAGCATTTGTTGGCCGCCGTTGTGGCGGATGACTGCTCATTGTGTATAATCAACAAAACGTGTGCTATGATTCTAACTAGTTCTATTCAATCCAGGATAGAAAATAGTCAAACAGTGATCATTGTCCCGTGGCCTGCTACCAAACCCTCACACCGGTGCGGGTCCCTTTCTGGTATATTATTGGAAAGTATCTAAACGTGACGGTCGTTTAGAAACGCTACTTAATGCATTTCCATTGACAGTGTAATAGGTGAAAATTCTTGCGACGTCTAGAAGACAAATCGCAAGGTCTAAACTTTCATCGGAACTCCAGCTAGAGAGTTCAGTCAATAAGCAGCTCCATCCAACATGGCTGTATAAGGAATAATCCAACCTAGTGGCAGCGGGAGTGGACACTTCCAAAACGCTCTTAATAGATCTTACTAAGAACATTAAGCAGTGGTAACATCGTATTTATAAATGGTAAAAGAGCGCGTATGATGTACATAAATACTATAAATTGTACATAAGTGTTTCGTTAATAATCCTAATAAAGCAGCACATCAACGTTGGAATGGTACAGTCCCGTCCGCCCATGGCTTTCATAACAAGCGAGGAGGCTACAGTAGAATGGGGAGGGCATAAAACGCACAGGTTGCGATTATGATGCTGTGTCATTAGTTTATGTTTGTTTGAACTGTGTAGTTGTTAATGGAGGTATTAACTTGACAAAGCCGATATTGCAGCAGCTGATAATGAAATAAATCAATGGACATTCGTAGTCACGCTGAATTATTAATGGGCGCAAAGTATTGAAAAAAGTCAGATACCGTAATCTTTTCCAGCAAGTCATGCACGGGAAGGCTATCTGTTGTGTGACACTGAAATTGTGTTCTTTCATTGTAGCAAAACCGTTAATAAATAATTAAAACTCGACAATTTGAACGTGCTCCAGTTACTACACATAGCCTTGGGGTGCGTATGGTGCGTGTGGATGAGACGTGGTTGGAATAACTACTGCTCAGACACGGGTCACTATTCACTATTTCACTATTTGTATATACAGCTTTGGAAAAAAATGTGAGACCAATGTATACCGCTGTATACTGTCCCTACACACAGCACTATACACTAACAACTCAGCAGAACAAGTGTAGGAAGTAAGTAGACTTGCTGCATATTTGATCGTAAAGCCTGGGGGGGGGGGGGGGGGGGGGGGGGGGGTTACATGCATCCAATATGTTCTTTCTGACTCCCCCACTAGGCCTTGGCCAGACTGACTAACACTGACTAATTCAGAACAATAAGACTTGTCAAGACCTCACAGGCTGACTAAAATATACTTCTTTTGATTGAATCTGAGGCATGTTTATGTTTCATGCAAACTGGTTTGACATTCATAAGTGGCTATGAAAGATTAACAGGTGAATTGCCATCTCGTGTCACTACACGACAGACACACACACTGGACATCTCCTTGATTGATTGATGGTGAGTAAAGCAATCTGACAAAAGGCCATATACAGAGCACTTTCCCAATAAAAGAAGTACAGTTACAATGCTTTGTTTTCCATTTTTACTTTGTATTACATTTCAGTTTATGTTTACCTTCATTCTTGTATATAACTGGCTTTGTGCATTTCTGTGGGACCTGAACAACAAGACAGACTAGCAAACAGAGATCCTCCGCAGTTACTCTTTCTCTCTTTCCATCACATACCAACACAGTGTTAGGGCAACCAGTGTTCTGAGATCATTTATGTAGGTTACTAATGACGATGAGGAGGTCAAACTTGTGAGGAAAGTGAAGGATGAAGAGGAAATGGAAGGCTCAGACAAAGGCGAGAGAGTATGTTAGGAGAGCCTGAGAAGAAGAAGTAGGATTGGGTGCGATAATGAAGATAATGATGACAAATATGACATGGTAACCAGAATGCACAACATAGTGGTGTCTTTTCCTGTTTAAAAGTCATCAGATGCAACACCACCTACTGTTTCAGGTTCCAGAACATTCTCAGTTCTATGCCTACATGTCATCCGGTGACTGGGTTGAGAGCTAAAAACAAAGTCTGCATTCAGAGTAATGTTTACGTGTTATGTGTTTACTGGCATCCCCACCAACAACTCACCCTCTTGGTATGTAGCTCTCACCAATTACATCTGTATCAAATTATGGACAATGTCAGGTGGTCTGAGTGAGGAAGTTATGAACATTTACACACTATTCGCACTATTTGGTCAGTTTGTCTGTCTATCTGTTTGTAGCGCTGCCCCCTGCCTGGCTGTTTGTTTCCCTGTCAGTCTGTCTTGTGTGAGGGTTTGGACAGATGGCACACAGTTCCTAGTGTCCTGCCAGTTCTTCAAACCCTATTACATCATCCATCTCTCAAACCCTGTAGCTTTCAAATTAGGCAAGCACTGAATCCTGGCAAGAGGCCTTAAGATCTCACTCCGTTTGTCTCAAGGTTAGGCTGGACTGAACGGTTTCTCAAAGGACTTAGAATCCCTGTGGTTGACATTTGCGATGTTTGGGAACGTAGAAAGACCATATGGAGTCTGGGGGCAGCCAGGTGGCTCCTGGTGGGACACTGTTAAGTATCTGTCTAAGGTGTGATTTCTTGGGTTTAGCACCTTAGCATTAGCTTAGCGTCAGTAATGCTGCTCTTGTCAGGTTTGTGTCCCCTCAATGAACCCCCTGCTGGGTTTAAGGACAGTGAGCATCCCTGACACAAATCTTTTCCTGCACAAGTTCTCCCCAGTGAAATGACGATACTTCAACCTATTTAAATGAGGACAATGTGCTTTTACCCAGTTTTAAATAATAACTCATTCAAGAGAGTAAATCAAAACAAAGGGTCTAGTGTGTTGGCCTGGAAGACAGAGGCATCCCCCTAACTGAGCACATGAATAATTGATCACGTGATCATCAACAGCTCTGCTGAATGTTGTATTTTGGAAATCCCACAATGCATGTTGTTAGATGAGAATCTGCATTCTTCTGCCTCTGTCTACACACTCTAAGGATGGTGTGAAAGCACCTATAGCAATATTTAGATATAAGAGAAGAAACAAGAAAATAGGTCAATAGATATGGATACAGATTATAAGAGCTACAAGTAGAGGTATACACTGAGAAACAGAAAAAGCGAAAGATGACTCTAGAGAGAGAGCAAGAGACAGACAGAAAATCCCTAAAAGACCCTTTCATCTTACTTTTGTCAAGCTACATATTACTCCTAAAATCCCTGACTCCTAAAATCCCTTGCTGACCTATGAACCTTCACATGGCCTTTATTGCCCAAGGTTAGCTTGTCCTCATTCTTCGCCTACAACCCTCTTTCTGTCTTAAGTCTCACATTTTCTGTAGGAGTGATGTACGACTTCAGGAGTTACAACACTAATTGGGGCCATCAAAGCCTCTTAAAACTGACTGATTTTTCAATAGAAGTTTAGCAACTATTTCACTAGATCAGGAGGTCTGAGAAGGTTATCAGTGGTATGTCTCCAAGTGGTATGTCTCCAAATCCTTTCTCAATGACATTCAAATTTGCATGATTGTAGTTTCACAAACAGATTTTTTTGTCCATTTAAGAATTTTCAAAAGGAAATCTTTGCGTTTTTCATTCTTATTATGTAGATTGAATTACTTTTCATATTTGGAATACACAGCATATATTGTACGACACATGTGACCATTCACACACACATACATATCAAATACACACATATCAAATACACCAATACAGAAAAGACACAGAATACGGAAACACACATTTAATACAGAAATACACGTGCACAATATAGAAATACACACATACAAATACCCATACGCAATACAGAACTACAGAGATGGGAAGTGAGGGGGAAGTAATGCGGTAAAGTGGTCAATTCTTCACACGCCCACAGAACAGAAATAATTGATTATGTAACCGACTAATATTAAACAAGGAGGAGGGAAAGAATGTGTAAGGGAGAGAGAGAGAGAGAGAGAGAGAGAGAGAGAGAGAGAGTGCGAGAGCTCTGAGAAATGTCCGACACAACCATTCACAAATATAAGCATGGCATTTTCAAGACAAACCCAATACATCATTCATATTCATGTCCATAACTAGATCACCATGTAAAGCCCAACACCCATGACTGTACTGACCATGAGCATACTTTCTCAAAGGATCTCAAGCTCCTGCTTCTATTGGAAAGACAGGTATTTCAATCCTTGTGACAGACAAAGGACCCAGGGATCATTTAGGCCCCATGCTACTCTCAAAATACACTTTAGGGGAATGTTATTTGGAGAGTCAAAGAATATAACGTGAGGAGTAATGAGAGGAGGATCCCGGCAAGAACTTTATGAAACACTCAGTTCCAGTTCATATCCTTCTCCTCTGACCCACCCTTCCCCAACCGTATACTCTCATCAAGGGACAATCAGGTATGATGACCAAACAATGGCCGAATCAACTGTGAACATCGTTAAACATCTGTTGGAATAATTTGTGATGTGTTTCCACCATTTGGCATTTGATCGCACAAGCAGTCCAAGGCCTGTATTACTCTCCATGTGTTCATTGCTTTGAGATAGCAAACGCAATGATTTAGACAAAATCTGAAAATGTTTCATAACTCAAGTGTGACACCTACTGGAGAAAGTTGGTAGGGGAATCTTTATGTTTTTGTAGGGCCCCCTTCTTGTTTCTTATTCGTGGTAGAGAGGTGGTGGAAGAGGAGGATGTGTTTGACCGAACTCCATGAGAAGTCACAAGTACGGTCCACGTGAATGTCCATTTCTGAGAGTAAATTGTAGGTGAAACTTGGACAGTATTCTTTGAAAGAGGTTGTACTTGGTCTGAAAAGTTTGAGAACTACAGGTTCAGCATATTTACAGTCAGCCAATTATTGACAGTGACATAAATTTTGTGTTTGCAAAGTTTGTTGCTTCAGTTGTGTTGAGTCACATTATTACTCGATTGTTGGGCAGAGTGATCAGATGCATTTTAAATAAAGTTTCATTGGCATCACAAACACCTACATTTCAGTTATTTGAGCCCTGGCATAAAATTACCAGCTAACATAATTCATAAATCATATCATCAGAACATGGGAAAGTGTGAGTGAGTTCTAGTCAAATGAAATCACTTACAATACTTTTGGCCACGACTGTACATTCTCTTGCTTTATGCTATATCTGTGCAATAGCACCAGAGGGAAGTGTTGATTGTACCATATTAATGTATCTTGTGACGTGTGTGTGTGTGTCTGTGTTAGATAAATTAATCTTTATCAAGTAATGCACAGGTTCAGTAAAGTCAAGGAAGAGTTCATGTTGGGGGTGGCCTCTCTCTGCCCACAAGGAATGCTAGACACAGTATAATTTTATACAGAATAAAAGGTTACATCCTCAACTTTTCTGACAGTCTGACAGTGAGCGACAATAATACAGATTTTCAACAGACGACAGGAGAGAACATTTACTTCCGACTTTAAGATTAGAATGACAACAAAAGGAGTCAGGAGTGTCTTATCAAGACTCTCTGATCTTCACTGCATACGTTAAAAGAAAGAGGAAGAAGAGATGAGGAAGAGACAACTCAGATGGAGGTACTGAGAACAAAGACCTGACGTGTCCCCTCTGGTAGACAGAGGAGGACGATCAGTAGATCCAGGATTGACCTTGCTGACCTCTGACCTTATGATGAACCTAGAGTGGAGGACAACACCAGATGTGGGGAACATACACCTATCCAGGTTTAAGAGGTGTGTTATACAAGCAGAAAAAGGGTTGTACAAAGGCAACACTGACGTAATCTAATTATTGATTACAGTAACATATCAGCGATGAACATTCATAAATCTGTCATTCATTCACAATATACACAATTATTTATTTTTTTACATTTCTTTAAGTTTTTTCTTTTCTTTGTTCATTAGTCATAGCATTCATTGTAGAGATACGAAACTCTTGCTTGCAATATTCTTTAAACTCTTGCTTGCAATATTCTTTAAACAATCAGTGGAATGTATTACTTTTTGTATGTACAGACTTTTTGTGTGTGACAGGAGTGATGATCAGAGGGGAAAGGTTTTTACCTCCATCATTCACACAGGGACAGAAATATGGATAGAGTTTCTTAGTGAAGATGCAGCCAGTGAAAGAGTAGATATGAGACCTGGCATCTACATCATAAAAGGAGACCAGACCCTCCTCATAGTCCACAAACACCCCCACCTTCTGGGGCTTCTGTCTCAGGGAGAGAAGTAAAAATGGGGTAGCATTAGCCTCGTACAAATCTCCATTCCTCAGCCATATAGTCCAGTATCCATCCTCAGGACTGAGTCTAATCTTCCTTTTCCTGTTGATGGACTCTCTGACCACACCCAGATCCCACTTAGTCTTCCCCTCAACCTGCACCTCATAGTAGAACCTCCCTGAGGAGAAGCCCTGCTTTCCCAGCACACAGGAACAATGATCAAACCTCTCTGGATTGTCAGGGAGATCCTGCTTTATGTCTCCATCTCTCACTTGTTTCCCATCCTCAGAGAGGATTAGACGTGGATGTGCTGTATCAGGGTCCAGAGTCACATCCACTGCATACTGCTGAATCCTCTTCAGCTTGACTTCAGGCAGCTTCTCCATCTCTTTATTGAGTGTCTCCTCCAGCTGAGACACAGCTCTCCTCACTGCCCCCACACTCAGACCACTGTGGACACTGATCTCAGACCAGTCCTTGGTGTGTGGAGGGGTGCTCAGGGATGGGAAGCTCTGGAGCAGGTGGAGGTGGTCCTCAGTGTGTGAGAGCTGCTTCAGCTCAGTGCTTCTCCTCTTCAGCTCAGTGATCTCCTGCCCCAGATCTTTAATCAACCCTTCAGCCTGTTTCTCTGCTGCTTTCTGCTTCTCCTCAATCACCTCAATGAGCTCAGCCTGGCTTCTCTCAATGGGGCACACCAGAGCAGTGAAGGCCTGAACACTATCTGATATATCTCTCTCTGCATCTCTTTTGAAGGTCTCTACTGAGAGTTTGAGCTCCTGAACCTTCCTAAATCTCTCTTCAATCATCTGCTTCATCTCAACCATTACCTGTGTCAGTTCAAACTTCCTCTGTTCATACGCCTCTTCTAAAGTTATAAAGAAATGGGTTTTGTGATCTGTTCTCATGCACGTGACACAAACACACATTTGATCTTTCCTACAGAAGAGTTCTAACAGTTTGTCATGCTTCTGACACATCCTGTCCTCCAGGTTCTCCACAGGGTCGATCAGCTTGTGTTTCTTCAAGGATGCAACTCTCTGATGAGGCTCCAGGTGAGTCTCACAGTAAGAGGCCAGACACCCCAGACAGGACTTCAGGGCCTTGAGCTTGGTACCTGTACAGATGTCACATGACACTTCAGATTTAGTAGGATGCAGGTCTGGACTGATGGTAGCTTTCAGTGGCTCTGACTTCCTGAACTGAGTAGCCATCTCCGAGACAAAAGTATTGACATAGAGATCTGGTTTCTTCTCAAAAGTCATTTTACACATAGGACATTGACACAGGTCACTGTTGTCCCAGTACTTGGTAATACAGGCCTTGCAGAAGTTGTGTCCACATGAAGTTGTGACAGGATCAACACATCCAGACAGATAGAACACTGGAACTGATCTTCAGACAGGAGACTGCTGCAGGAAGCCATTTCTAGAATAAGACCAGAAGTTAAATTGTGAATCTTGTCAACCTATGAACTCAACAAAACGGTATAAAGGTATATTGAATTGTACTTTAACAAACAGGAATAACCTACAGAAATAATACAATGCATAATTACTACATGAAACATTTCATTCATTTAGCAGGTCCAAAGCGAGGTACAAACAGTAAAAAAAAAAGTGAAAAAACAACAGAATATCAAGGATCAGAAGAGCCTAGTTTTACGGTCTTTCAAACATCAGTCAAGCAACCTTCTGTATTTACTAGTCACATCATAATTGGATGTTTTCACCTGTTGGTACTTATGTTGGGCCGTTTTCTATAATCTTTGTGTATAAAATAACCAAAACACTTAAACTAAAGTAGGACGTTTTTTCCTGAGTTTAGAATCTCTAGTTTCGTTTCAGGGAGATCATAAGAGGCTCCTTCCCTCCCAGTCCTCTGCCCTGAACAAAGTTAACCTTTTCATCACTGCTTATTATCTAGCAGCTGAACAGGAAGGGTTTTATTACTTCAAAGCTACTGAAAAACAAACATTACAGTGGGTCCCTCTAACTTTAAACAAATACTGTTGAATAATTAAGGTCTTTAATAGGGATGGGACGTATGGCACTGACGCATCGATGCATGTGTCGCAAAACCAATACGCACCGTTTCGAAAAAGTGTTTTGGAGCTTGTATCAAATTACGAAACCACGTGACAGATGACGTTCAATGCTTCAAATGTCACGAACTGGTTCGAAGTTTTGCCGCTCTTCTGAACCAGAGCCATAGAAGGAACGAAGCCACCGCTTCTTGGAAAACATGTTGTCGCTCGCATCGCGTCGCTGCAGTGTAAACGCACCGTAAGACAGCGCCAGCCCCCCTCGGTTGGAACATTAACTCTGTTCTAGGGGAGAGAACTCTAAAATAAGTTATATTTATATAATAAGGGTGAAAAAGCCCCGTCCCCCGTTGTCACCAACTAATAACGGAAACTATAACAATAGCAATATACACAGACCTGCAAACTTGTCGCTTTGGGGGGGGGGGGGGGGGGGGGGGGGGGTAGGCTGCCCTTCTTCTTCATGCCACGCAGGGTTAGAATTGCGAAAAATTATTGGATAATTCTTATAATTGACATTCCTCTGGGCCAATCGGAATCTTAGCACTTGCGTCAGAATCTTTAAGCAGAAAATGATACAGTATTGTGGCAGTACGGTAGTATATACTGATCCTGAGACATTCTCAAACATTGTCAATATTCTAAACATTGAGCTAACCCAATGGGGTAAAACACTGCAGCGTGTATACCTTCAAATACTGATGCTCTTTACAACATGCAACCTTGAATGTCTTCTTTGTTACCCAACTTGTCACAGTGTGGGTGCAGGGGTAGGACCCAAACATAGGCAGGATCAGGAACAAAGGTGTTTTATTTTAAACGAGGGACAACACAGAGGTACTCACACCATGATGAGAACGCGACACAGGGAGCAAACAGATATATAGGGCAGGTGATTAGACAATGGACAACAGCTGGGGGATTGAAATGAGAAACAGGAGGTGCAGGGAGCCAGGAGAGACAGAAAAGACCAGGACCGGAAAATACCCAGGGAGACACTGAACACTAGGGCACTCACTCACTCTCTCTCTTGACAAGAACACTGGGGGCACGGCCATGGCCATGACACATCTCCCCCCTCTCTGTAGATCTGAATTCAATAACACTCCTAACCAGTTGGAGAGACACATTCCTGACTCTGCCACCCCCTCTGTACAGTACAGTATGTGCCCTAGCAGCATTTTTCCATGGTGACCAGGACTGATGTGTAGGATTCCTGTTCAGGAGTAACACCTCATGCTGGGTCACTAGAGAGATCCTAGCAGGGGAGGAATAAGAGGCTCCAGGTGAGTCTCTTATTATTGTCACTCTCGGTCTGACCCAACCTCCTACCCTGCAGCCCATAGGGAACACAGTACACCAGCTGGTTCTCAATGGAACTTCTCATTAGGCAGACCCTCGAGGAATTCGCAATGTTGCGATCGCACCAATTCACGCGAATTCAACGATTCCCCGCGAATTCAGCGCGACGTTGCAATTTTAACCAATCACCTCAATTTTCCCGCAACTTTGACCAATCATCGTTGTCTCCCACAACTCTGTCCAGTAGGGGTTAAATCCAGTGTTGCGCCTGAATGCGTTCATTGAACGAAAGTTCATGAACTCTTTGATAATTTTAGTGAACGTGAACTGAACGTACTGTATTACTGCCTGATGAACGATACTTTGAACGCGTTCATTCTGGTGTCTGTGAACTCTTTCACTCTTTTTTATTTAGTTCAATAAGGTGCCAGATTTCTAGACTTCCAAGCGAAAAACACACCGTTAACAGTCCTGTATACAGGGTTGCCCAACCAGTCAATTGCTGCGTGTGCTTTCTTCTACTGTCTATGCCTGGCAAGCGTGAGAGCGCCGAGTTGCGTAGAGGCCGAGAGCGGTATTGAAGACAGATAGAGATTTCAATCTTTTTTGTTAAAAAAAGGGAGATTCCTCCGTTCAATGCATGCTAATGTAAATCCTGGTTGGATAAGGATTAAAAATGGGATATGATGAAAATTTGCATGTTGGTAAGGTTATTTAGGGGACCATTTCTCAATGGTTTTATTCTTTGATGAATGTTTGTTAATTACTTAATTTTCAACCAATAACTCAATTAAAATTACAAAGAGGGAAATTCGCAACTTTTTATCGCAACTTTTACTTGCTCCCGCAATTTCATCGCAACAAACACCTAAAAAACACAGCAACTTTCATCGCAACTTTTTGGAAAAGCTCCGCGAAATCAGGAATTTTAGTCCGCAACTTTCACAAAAAAGGCCCGTGAAATCCTGGGGGGACTGATTAGGCAGCTCCTGGTTGTGTTTCTACTGTATGTGTACAGGAAAGAGTGTGTGTTTGTGTAACTGCAGTCCCTAATGTTAAACCCCAAGTGTCATTTGACTGTTGTTATTTTAAGTACATATATCTGCGGACAGTGGGTATTATTGTGCTGTCTGCAACTCATATACTAAAATGATATGAGACAAGTCTAAACTGTGTAAGTGTATGTGTGTAATATAGCTGCAAGCAGCAATAGCGGATTCCTCCTCAAATAAACACTCATTGCTATGTTTTACAACCGGAGGATTGACCAGAAGACTAGAAACCGTTCTGTCAGAATTTCTTTTTTTTTTTGCCTCTGCCTGGTTACAACCCTTTGTTACCAGCACAACATCTCAGCCAATCGAGACCTGGGGTTTGTTATGTTCAGTAACTGAATATGAAATAAGACGTTTCTCCTATGGCAAGCATTGTCAGATTTTAGTCAAAGCTCAAACAGCTGTAATTGGGTGTGCTCAAGCTTTCGGCGAGAGCACAACCTTTGTTCTCTCACATATATATTTATTTATTATTGGGTGTGCTTTGCCTTCGGCAAGGGCACAACCTTTGTTCTCTCACATATATATTATTATTATTATTTTTATTCTTTTTGCCCCCCTAAAACTCAGTCAATATTTGGCCTACATAGACAACGTAGGTGTCAAAAGTTTCGTCTTGGTAGCGATTGAGTTTCTTCTATTGGAATTTACGTTCCGTTGCATGGTTTAGGCTGAAGTTAAGTTTTTGTGGCGAAAAGTGAAGCTAACGGTGGCTAATTTGCTAGCCACAGTCACTGACGTTACTAACGTCACTACGTCACTAACGTCACGAAAACACGCGTGACTACCTTTGGCAGAACATTCGTTTCGCATCTGTTAACTTGGGGGATAGCTAGGCTAACTATAGCTTTACTGCAAGGCAGCTGCAGAAACGCCACAAGCAAAGAGGCCAGGGTGATAACTATTTACTCATTTTACTTTGTGATATGACACACAATTGTGATGTGTAATGTACAGTATAAGCTGATATTATTAAGGAAGTACATCTACTTTCGGAAACAGTAGTCTACTATTTCACTGAAGTATTAGCATCATGACATTAGCCTGTGTTGCCCGGGCAACACATACTACAGTGGTCTATGATGTAGCGTTATCTGTTTTCAATCGTTAAAATAAACATTCCTCACATATACATTTTCGTTGTAGGATTTATTCTGACATTAATAAACGATTTGTTGGTGAAATTACCATTACCTGTGGTTTCAAACCAGTGTAGCTCACTGCAACGCTGTAGCTTACGCGAGACACACTACAAAAACATCTAGCTACAGTACACAGCTGTTTAGGAAGTCAAACGGCGACAGAAAATGTTCGGCACTCCCCTTACTTAAATCAAAAGTCTATCTAACTACTAACCTGAACTTCATTGCCACAGCCTAAACGTTGTCAATCTGTTCATGAAAATAATTAATTTCAGCCTAAACCGTACAACGGAACGTTAAATCCAATTCAACCAACGCAATCGCTACCAAGACGAACACAGCAGTAGTCTAGTACTGTACCGTAGTAGTACAATTTACCGGGGCAGCTTCTCCACACAGGGCTATATCGCATTTTGCGTTGTTACTGACAATGATCGCTACCAGTGAGCTTTTTATGAATGAGCGATTTTCCACTAAATAAATGTCAAGCTTATTTACGTTTTTGGGGGCATATTTTCAGTTAGCAGATGGTACTGTTTGAATCGCGATTCTATCTTCTGCCGGTAAAGTCGTAGAATAATCTTCAAAGGGGGTTCTTTATTAATGAATGAATGCAATATGAGTAGGCTAAATGCCTGAAAATATCACGAGAAGGGACAACTTAAAAGGACGTTTAAATCATAGAGATTAGGTCCATTTTTACACCGGTCTGCCAAATGTATTCGTTTTGATTCAGCCTGTCAGCTGCCTCTTGCAGGGGAAATGAGAAGATATCATATTTCATTCTACACTTCACTCGTATTTTGAGTTGTAAATGAGCAGCAAAAAAAAGATGCTTTTAAATCTATGTAATCTTTATAAATAATAAGTAGGCCCGATGCATTTTTATATAAAATATACAGACCCCTGTGCAACCGACGCAAGCAAGCACACCCTACAATTTCCCCAGAAATTGTATCCTCTCTAGTTATTATTTATTTTCGCCCCCCTAAAGATCAGTCAATATTTGGACTACATACACAACGGCGGTGTCAAAAGGTTCGTCTTGGTAGCGATTGCGTTGGTTGTATTTTTATTTACGTTCCGTTGCATGGTTTAAGTAGAAATTGCGTTTTTGTGGTGAAAAGTGAAGCTAACGGTGGCTAATTTGCTAGCCACAGTCACTGACGTTGCTAACGTCACTACGTCACTAACGTCACGAAAACACGCGTGACTACCTGTAGCAGAACATTCGTTTCACATCTGTTAACTTGGGGGATAGCTAGGCTAACTATAGCTTTACTGCAAGGCAGCTGCAGGAACGCCACAAGCAAAGAGGCCAGGGTGATAACTATTTACTCATTTTACTTTGTGATGTGAAACACAATTATGAAATGTAATGTACAATATTAGCTGATATTATTAAGGAAGTAGGCCCACATCTACTTTTGGAAACGGTAGTCTACTATTTCACTGAAGCATTAGCATCATGACATTAGCCTCTGTTGCCCGGGCAACACATACTACAGTGGTCTATGATGCATCTGTTTTCAATCTTTAAAATAAACATTCCTCACAAATACATTTTCGTTGTAGGATTTATTATGACATTACATTACAAGTAAACGATTTGTGGGTGAAATTATCATTACCTGTGGTTTCAAACCAGTGTTGCTCACTGCAATGCTGTAGCCTACGCGAGACACTACAAAAACATCTACACAGCTGTAGGAAGTCAAACGGCGACAGAACATGTTCGGCACTCCCCTTACTTAAATCAAAAGTCTATCTAACTACTAACCTGAACTTCATTGCCACAGCCTAAACGTTGTCAATCTGTTCATGAAAATAATTAATTTCAGCCTAAACCGTACAACGGAACGTTAAATCCAATTCAACCAACGCAATCGCTACCAAGACGAACACAGCAGTAGTCTACTAGTACTGTACCGTAGTAGTACAATTTACTGGGGCAGCTTCTCCACACAGGGCTATATCGCATTTTGCATTGTTACTGACAATGATCGCTACCAGTGAGCTTTTTATGAATGAGCGATTTTCCACTAAATAAATGTCAAGCTTATTTACGTTTTGGGGGGCATATTTTCAGTTAGCAGATGGTACTGTTTGAATCGCGATTACATCTTCTACTGCCGGGTAACGTTGTAGAATAATCTTCAAAGGGGGTTCTTTATTAATGAATGAATGCAATGAGTAGGCTACATGCCTGAAAATATCACGAGAAGGGAAAAACTTAAAATGATGTTTAAGTCATAGAGATTAGGTAAATTTTTACACCGGTCTGCCAAATGTATTCGTTTTGATTCAACGATGAGGCTGCCTCTTGCAGGGGAAATGAGAAGACATCTATTTCATTCTACACTTCACTCGTATTTTCAGTTGTAAATGAGCAGCAAAAAAAAAAATGCTTTTAAATCTATTTAATCTTTATAAATAATAAGTATGCATTTTCATATAAAATATACAGAAATCAGTTGTAAAAATGTCATTCAAAAACGGACCCCTGTGCAACCGACGCAAGCAAGCACACCCTACAATTTCCCCAGAAATTGTACCCTCTCTAGTTGGGTGTGCTTTGCCTTCGGCAAGGGCACAACCTTTGTTCTCTCACATATATATTATTTTTATTTCTTTTTGCCCCCCTAAAACTCAGTCAATATTTGGCCTACATACACAATCTAGGTGTCAAAAGTTTCGTCTTGGTAGCCATTGAGTTGCTTCTATTGGGATTTACGTTCCGTTGCATGGTTTAGGCTCAAGTTAAGTTTTTGTGGCGAAAAGTGAAGCTAACGGTGGCTAATTTGCTAGCCACAGTCACTGACGTTACTAACGTCACTACGTCACTAACGTCACGAAAACACGCGTGACTACCTTTGGCAGAACATTCGTTTCGCATCTGTTAACTTGGGGGATAGCTAGGCTAACTATAGCTTTACTGCAAGGCAGCTAATTTGCTAGCCACAGTCACTGACGTTACTAACGTCACTACGTCACGAAAACACGCGTGACTATCTTTGGCAGAACATTCGTTTCGCATCTGTTAACTTGGAGGATAGCTAGGCTAACTATAGCTTTACTGCAAGGCAGCTGCAGAAACGCCACAAGCAAAGAGGCCAGGGTGATAACTATTTACTCATTTTACTTTGTGATATGACACACAATTGTGATGTCTAATGTACAATATAAGCTGATATTATTAAGGAAGTACATCTACTTTCGGAAACAGTAGTCTACTATTTCACTGAAGTATTAGCATCATGACATTAGCCTGTGTTGCCCGGGCAACACATACTATAGTGGTCTATGATGTATATGTTTTCAATCGTTAAAATAAACATTCCTCACATATACATTTTTGTTGTAGGATTTATTATGACATTAGATTACAAGTAAACGATTTGTGGGTGAAATTATCATTACCTGTGGTTTCAATCCAGTGTATCACTGCAACGCTGTAGCCTACGCGAGACACTACAAAAACATCTACACAGCTGTTTAGGAAGTCAAACGGCGACAGAACATGTTCGGCACTCCCCTTACTTAAATCAAAAGTCTATCTAACTACTAATCTGAACTTCATTGCCACAGCCTAAACTTTGTCAATCTGTTCATGAAAATAATTAATTTCAGCCTAAACCGTTAAATCCAATTCAACCAACGCAATCGCTACCACGACGAACACAGCAGTAGTGTACCGTAGTAGTACAATTTACCGGGGCAGCTTCTCCACACAAGGCTATATCGCATTTTGTGTTGTTACTGACAATGATCGCTACCAGCGAGCTTTTTATGAATGAGCGATTTTCCACTAAATAAATGTCAAGCTTATTTACGTTTTTGGGGGCATATTTTCAGTTAGCAGATGGTACTGTTTGAATCGCGATTCCATCTTCTACCTGCCGGTAACGTCTTAGAATAATCTTCAAAGGGGGTTCTTTGTTAATGACTGAATGTAACGAGTAGGCTAAATGCTTGAAAATATCACGAGAAGGGAAAAACTTAAAAGGACGTTTAAGTCATAGAGATTAGGTAAATTTTTACACCGGTCTGCCAAATGTATTCGTTTTGATTCAACGATGAGGCTGCCTCTTGCAGGGGAAATGAGAAGACATCTATTTCATTCTACACTTCACTCGTATTTTCAGTTGTAAATGAGCAGCAAAAAAAATATGCTTTTAAATCTATGTAATCTTTATAAATAATAAGTATGCATTTTTATATAACATATACAGAAATATCAGTTGAAAAAATGGAATTCAAAAACGGACCCTTGTGCAACCGACGCAAGCAAGCACACCCTACAATTTCCCCAGAAATTGTACCCTCTCTAGTTCAGTCATATTTTCACATATCAAGGTGAAACTTTGCACGGTACTTCAGGGGGGTGTCACCTTACATTTACATTTAGTAGACGCTCTTATCCAGAGCGACTTACAGTAAGTACAAGGACATTCTCCCCGAGGCAAGTAGGGTGAAGTGCCTTGCCCAAGGACACAACGTCAGCTGGCACGGCCGGGAATCGAACTGGCAACCTTTGGATTATTAGCCCGATTCCCTCACCGCTCAGCCACCTGACGCCTGACACCTTAAAGCCTATTAGGTTTGAAAAACCATAATTCAAAATGACATTTGATTTAGTGACACAAACATATTGAGGCAATGTGTACTTTTACATACATACACCCCTTTCAGCCATGTTGTATTTGATTCAATTGTCCCAAGTAACGTTTTGAAATGCATCAATTCTATATATCTGTAAAAATCTTTTGTCAATTGGACCTTTGGTTTACGAGAAGAAGAAGAAGAAGAGGAATTTTGAAGGTTTTCCCAAATTATCACTGAACAGGAAAATCCATCATGGCCTTATAGGTCCTTGAGGCAATTTTGTTCCTCATGAAAAATGAGGAATGTACACCAAGTTTCAGAAGAATTGGAGCAATGGGGTTGCAATGCCGTCACTGAAAAGTGGATATTTGTGCGTGGCCTGTGGCGCCCCCTATGGTCTAATGTGGGCCATTCTTTGTGTGGGCATTTCAGGCGGTCTCAGTCCGCTTGTTTGGTCACCCCAAGGTTTGGATGGCACACTTGTTCAAATGAACCACACTAACAAAGCAATTGCACCAGAGTTTGTTTTAATTTAACCACATCTGCAAAGTGTGAACACACCCTAAAAAGAATATTTACACTTTACTGATCCTACTATTTCTTAGCAGTCTCTCAAATACTTTCTGAAACATTTTAGTGTGATGTACAACACTCCTGTAAAAGATTTTCACGTGACCACTACCAGCTCTTCTTGGCCAAAATTCAGTCTCTTTCCCCCCCTTTTTTTTATTGTAGCATTGGCCTGACCAATGATGATTTCTCAGTTAAATGGATCATTGACTGCACATGATTTGATTTATTTATATTTCAACACTAGACTCAAGACTGTCTTTATATTGACACCCAACCTCTCGCATATCAAACTAGAGAGGGTACAATTTCTGGGGAAATTGTAGGGTGTGCTTGCTTGCATCGGTTGCAGATGGGTGATATTACTTATTATTTATGAAGATTGCATAGATTTAAAAGCATAGCCTACATTTGTTGCTGCTCATGTACAATTCAAAATACAAAAAGTGAAGTGTAGCATGTCCCTGTACTTACTGTAAGTCGCTCTGGATATGGGCTGCTGCTAAATCAATGACTAAATGTAAATGTGGAATGAACCTAACCTATATGACTTAAACGTCACCTTAAGTTTTTCCCTTCTACAGTAGTGATATTTTCAAGCATTTAGCCCACTCATAATATTGCATTCATTCATTAAGAACCACCTTTGAAACAAGCTGAACCCCCTTGAAACAAGCTATTCTAAGTAACAACGTTGTCACCGGCAGTATTAGATGGAATCACGATTGAAACAGTACCATCAGCTAACTGAAAATATGCCCCCAAAAACGTAAATAAGCTTATTTACATTTATTTAGAGGGAAATGGCTCATTCAAAAGAAGTTTGCTGGAAGCGATCATTGTCAGTAACAATGCCAAATACGACCATTTGATCTTAGAGAGCCCTGCACGGTGGAGAAGCTGACCTCGGTAAATTGTGCTACGAGCAAGCTACTGTAGCCTAGCTGCTGTTTCTAGCCAAAGTAAGGGGATTGTTTGAATGCGCCGGAAATGAAAAACGTTTCTTTTGACATCAAGTTTAGGCTGTGGCATAGAAGACAGCGACACGCCACACAAGCTTGAGTTTAAATACATTATTTAATGTGACTGTGTGCACTGATTCCCTTTGGCGACAAAAGGCACTTTTTGCCACAAAAACTTAATTTCAATTTAAACCGTGCAATGGAACGTAAATAAAAATACAAGCAACGCAATCGCAGACAACACGAACCTTTTGACACTGGCATTGTCTATGTAGCACAAATATTGAGGGATCCTTAGGGGTGGGAAAATAATACAAATAAATAACTAGAAAGGCATTTCCTGCAGAAAATGCGTTGAAATGCTGAAAGATGAAATAATTTCTTTTTATCTGCTGAAAATACAGAAATGAGAAGAATGAGAAAAATGTGTGAGTCACACAAAAGAGGCAGTGTGGACACTGAACTGCATCGTCTAACAATGCTAAGAGCTGAAATACAATGCGGGAGAAGCTGAAAGCTGAACTGTTACACTGTAGAAGTAGTAGAAGTAGTATATTCGTTTTAGTAGCTGAAATTATAGTGCTCTTAGTCTTTTAATGAGACGAGTTGACTGAATAGCTCTGTCTTGTGACTCCACTAATCAGCTAATACCAATCACCTGTGTAAGAGACTGAGTGGCGTGTCTGTGTGGTTGCCACGGTGATGGTGTAGGTATGATTGCTAACGCGCTGAGGGCGAGAGAATAACAGAAATTTACCTAGAATCCACACCTCAAACAAGTTAACCTAGACGCAAAACTATACGTCCAATCCAAAAAATAAGGATATTTTCCGAGACCCAAGACTTTGCCGAAATACGACTCTACCGGCAGTTTCAAAAACTGCTTTCTCTCAGAAATGTGTCACCAGATTTGCATTGGTCTCTATGGGGCGAGAGTTGGACTTTGTCTCGCTTTTTGTGGGAATCTGAACAAATGTGTACGTCTGTTGGATTCCACAGACAACTGTCTACGACCAGCACAAAATTAGCTATCTATTGATCCAAAAATGAAGCATGAAGAGTGAAAATTGTGGCAATGCTGGCAAACTAGAAATACTTTTCGAAACTGATTTCGAAGCTCCCCTCCACTCTAAGCGTTTCAGTCAGCACTCTAGGCTCTCACATACACACCCATGTCAATCTCAGAAACGGTTTGAAAAACTCATGAAACATAATCAGTGATATTAAAAAAAGTTGAATAGATATCAAAAAGCTGAATAAAAAAATAAATAATTGTCAACATTTTTTTGTTTAAATGGTGGCTGTAGCTGACGGATTGAGGAATAAGAAGGATTTGAAAGTTGAAGAAGTTTAAGAGGATTGAGATGATTTGAACAAAAAACTCCATTGGAAAACCATGTTACAAACATTATGAATATTGATTTATATTAATTCAAGCATAAGAGGTACAAAGCTGAAAAGATATAGCAGTCATAGCCTGAAACTGCTGAATTTTTTGATAGCTGAACGGTTTTAATAGCTGAAGATTTGAAGGCGCTGAAAGGTGTCGCGGAAGAAATAGAAGAAGATTAAGAAGTTGAATACACGATATAGGTAGGCTAGCTAACTAATGCTACTGTAGCTACAGTATGGTAGCTACAGTACCATAATGCTAGCTAGCTAGAGCTAGACTACCTACATCGTGTTCGGTGGGTGGTGTTGAGTTTCGGTGGCGTATGAAATAAAAAACGAATATTGCGGTCACGTTTTAAAAACTAAGGCACTACCTTTACGTTCATAATATAACCTTTAATCCAAAGCATGACATGATGAAGAAAGCCTGATGTGTGTGTTTGGCTAGCTCTAGCTAACATCGAGGCCACGAATTTAGCCTTTCCAGGCCGTTAAAAAGCATGCGTATATTATGTTCTCAAGGTTATTACATTACTATGCCTAAGTTAAATGGAAAATATTTGATTTAATATTATGTGAACTCACCTCCTTTCACTGTAGATCAGTTTAGCCTCCGCTCATAAATCATCAAGTAGAATTGAGGACGTAACGGTTGCTCCCTCAATTCAGAAGATGACGCGGGCACGCGGAAACTATTTTTTGTTCTTGCTCCCAGTCCCACCCAGGTAGCCAGCCGAATCGGACCAATTGCTCACTGAGTCTCGGCACACTCTGCTGTGTTCTAGCATCGGATTGCTTAAAGATCCTGTAAAGTAAATTCCATGTTTTGCTTCTAAGTACATTATATACGTGTGAAATGAGTTCCTGAAAGCATGTGCAAAGCGCTAAAACTTTGTTGCACTGAAATGTGGAGTTGGATAGAAGAACAGTTTCTCTTCCGTTTTCAGATCAGGTTTTAATGGGCGGAGCCAAAAAATGCCCTATCTACGTCATTTCGCCCTATCTACGTCAGATCACTGAATGGCTCCTCCTGCTGTACTGTTATTGTAGCCTACATCAGCTAGCTAGCTAGCTTCAGGATGTCTCCCACCATCCGCAACTGCATCTTCCCTGGATGCAAGAACTCCAGCTGCGCTGCAACGCCATTTAAGTTCCCTATTGATAATGAAAGGAAAAATAGGTGGATAGATTTTGTGAAGAGCCACGCTGATGGAAAGCTTCGGATAAACTCCAACAGCCGCCTCTGCAGTGGATAAGAGAGTCTGCTAAATGACTAAATGCAGTGACCATTTCACAGCGGATAGTTTTAACATGGACCAGAGACAGACGGGGTTCGCGGACACACGGCTTCTCTTGCAGCGCGGAGCCGTACCTAGCATCGCCCTCCCGGCCGTTCCTCCTCCGGTCGCACCTGGACCATCCACCGCTGCCAGCAGTTCATCACTCTGTTCTGTGTGCTTGTTATAATTATACTAGATAACTTTTCCAGAGGTATCTCTGCTATGAGTTAGTGCAAACCGCTAAATTGATATTAGGCTACTCGGTGTAGAATGATGGTATTTTGGTGAAATGGTAGCTAATGTGTTAGAAATAGCCTAGTTGGAGAGCTCACTGTCAGCTGTCTCTGGTGTCCATTTTTACTGTTACAGCTCAGGGGAACATTTCATTTATATGCATCTGTATGTTTCACTCATTGAACAAATAAATTCTAATTCTATATGGTTTTGTTCGGCTTGACATAGCGTCTATTATCTGGGTCGGAGGTAGGCACTAGGCAGCGAGGGGCGGAGCTTCAGCTCCTTCAGGTGACACGCCCCCCCAGTCTCAAGCAGAGAAGATTTTTTCACGATTTCAAAGCCTAATTTAACATACTTTTCGGTGTTATTTTTTTATTAGAATTTGGATGGGTAGTTAATAGCACATTATTCTGTGGTGTGGCGAACTTAAAACTCGTTTTCAGGTCCACTTTACAGGATCTTTAAATTGAGCCGGCTATGGCCCAGAATAGATTTGGCTGTGCGGACATGGTCTGATTTAGGCCGATAATTGGCATATTTTGACCAAATTATGGCGATATCTATACCAGTTTATTTGAGTGTTGGGTGTTGTGGGTTGAACTTTTACTGTTCTTTCAATAAAACAAATTAAGGATAATTTGTGTGTGTATCGTATTCTTAATATGCCAGTCTTTGTAGTTTGTACTAACATTTGTATCATACTTGCACACATGGATGATGAAACAGGCAATTTTGCATTTTTTAACTGAAGGGGTAGTCCCTGTCTCATTCTCACATTCTCGTGTCTTACCTGCCGAAGCTTCAGCTCTCTCAGTGGCACCTCCTCTCTCCCACTGCGGACTTTTTTCACAGCTGAAAGCTGACAACAACAAGGTACATCACTTACTGATCTAATTAGACCTAAACATTTCACTGTGACATTTAAGTAAAAAAACATTTATAATATCGGTCTGGTTAAACAAAAACTACAGAAGATCCATTGTTTCAGATTCTTAATGTATTACTTTGTCTACCTAAAAACGTAATATCTCTGAATTACAACAGGATAAGCTAAGTACACAGACTGAAACTACTGGGAATGTAAATTTAGTGTATTACGCTTATGAACAGAATCAGCATACTTGCACAATGTCCCCCTCCACTGTGAGGAGGCCCTTGCTGTCCTTCACCTTCTGCAGGTTTGTCTTTAAGGACGGGGGACAGAGGAGGGCTCTCGCCTGCTCCATAAGCCCGTCCTTGCAGACAACAGGCGAGCTCCTAAAGAATTTGGTGTCCCTGGTCACTAAAATAAAGTAAGGAGGGGACTCTCCCCGCAAGGAGTGCCCCCTCATGATGTAGCTTTTCCCCTCCGTGATCTTGGAGGAGAACTCCTCAAAGATGGTGATTTTTGTCACCGTCTCCCCGTCCGTGATGGCCACAATTGTATTATTCTTTATGGTTTTAGCCACCGCAGAGCTCTGCCTGAACTCCCAGGCGATGACTCTTGCCTGATCTTTAATTAACAGGACATTGATCTGGAGCTCAGGGGGCCTGTAATACGGGCTGGGTTTGGTGGTGCAGAGGGTCGCTGTCAGTGCCATTCTGTAATTACAATAGAAAAATAATGACTTGACATGTGACTCATGCATTATGTACATGAGTCACATGTCATATATATACATATACCATAGGCTATAACACACATATAAACATATAACATTCTATACTGAGTTTCTATTACAAATTCAGTTTCTAATAGAACCCCCGTTTTATATCTCATTTTTCTGACCATTAACTTTTGTAGAAAGAGTTATGAGTGAATAAATCGAATTTGACAATTAGTATGTCGGCGTAACTGGGAGGCTATTTAAGTTAGTTTGTAAAAAAAATCTTCATCTTCTAACTGGCGTTACCGAACTATAAGGCCCTCGAAAAATCTTAGTAATTATTTTTATGTGAACTGTACTTCAATAGTTAACGAAACACATATAGCGTTAAACAGGTTTTGGCAAGAACTTATTATATAGGTTAGCCCTTTCCTGCCGGATCATTCAAATAGCCTATGGAAAATAAAATTCCCACGGTTCCTGCTTTAATAGGCTTTGCCGTGCGCGAGAGAATGTGTGTAATGGCGAGAGATTTATTTATTTTTATGGCGAGAGATTTATATGATTAGGCCCTATACTAATATGCCGTCATAAAACTTCACATGTGATGAATATTCAGCTTTGGAGTCATACCGGCTAAAAATGGCTTTATCGTCACTGGAAGGGTAAGTTTAAGTGTAGGCTACTAGTAATGCAGTCAGTGTTATAACTTGTATAGCTAAAGCGTTAGCTAGTCTGTAACGTTCGCCAACGGTTAGCTACTAACGTTGGCTAACGTACATTAGATCAGTGCACTTTTCATCACAAAAATGCCATTACATCTTTATTACAGGCAGCATTACAATAGGAGCAACTAGTTAACTCGTAACGACTGACGCTCCACTCTGCTCTCCACTCGGCTCCACTCTCCATTTGTACGACGTAGCAACAGTAACTAAGAGATCATGTGCGTCTGAGTCCGTAACCAGGGCAACAATGACGTCAAATGGCAATGACAGCAACTGTCATTCTGATACTTTACTCTCTAAACGTCTTGGTTGTACAGTAGCTCTAGCTGTCAAAAAGTATCTTCTGTAGAGCTAGACCAGAGCAGTAGCCTTCACCTGTCCAAAAGTAGCCAATTCAGCTGTTTTGTATTTTCTGTATCCTTAAAGGGGCGACACCACTAGTGTGTGGCATTCCTATTTAGTGCTATCGATAACATTGTTACTGTATACAAATTAAGACGATACAACGTCTCAATTTAGCCGACTTCGCCTTCACAGTTGGAGCTACTGTAGTACCAGTACTGGCCAGAAATTAATATACATTAATTTTCGATATCCCTAGCTATTTCACGTTGGATAAACATACAAATAGCTCTACATACATACAGGTACAGTAGAGTTAAAGTTTGTATTAAAATATATTTACCTCAAATTCTGTCCTTCGGGTGTCTAAACTAACTAGCTAACTACACAAAAACACTATTAAAAACCCAATAACAAAGAACTATACTATGAACACTAAAACTTAAGTTAGATATATTTACACAAATTGATTATCAAATGGTATTATATAAAAGGAAGGATGCGGGATCAAAAAGTTTTGCTGTCTCTCTCAACGACGTCTTCACTCAACAACACGGTTCACGAGCGTTGACAGGGACCCAACCAAGTAACCAGGCAGGTCCGCGAGAGATGTCCTGGAATAGGCTAGTATGGAACATTTCGAGAGATGCAGCTGGTGCTTGGATAGGCTGAATCCAGCGCAGATGTTTAGTTTCAGTGATACTACATTACTTTTTTATTGGATTATATTTTACATAAGGACATTCACTTGACAACAAACCATCTATGGCAGTGGTTCCCAACCCTGGTCCTCAGGGCACCCTGCCTGTTATAGATGTTTCCCTGCTCCAACACACCTGATTCAAATGAATGGTCATAAGCAGGCTTCTGCAGAGCTGGATAACGACCCTTCATTCATAAAAAATCAAGAAGGAGCAAACATTTTAATGTATATCAAACTGTCATAATTCAAAATTGGCTGAATATTTGAAAAAGCTGAATCATTTGGGAATAGCTGAATGTCTTGTGAACATTTTAAAGGTTGAATGGTGTCTCTAGCTGAAAGTATGCTGAAGTAGTTACGTTTGAAAGAGGAGGAAGCTTTTTAATGATTTGAAAGTATTTACCATTACTTTTAATGGGAGAATAATTTGCACAAAAACCTTAATGTCTTAAAAAGTATAAAAGTGAGAAATACTAAAAGTCATAGCCAACATCTCATGAAGGAGCTGAACGTTTTGATACAAGAATTGTAGGAATCGGTGAAAGTATGCAGAACTAGTTAAAGGCCAAAAAACGGCGGAAGAACTAAGAAGTTGATATAATAATAATAATAATAATAAAGAGAAACAGGAAAACAATAGTGAGAATCCTTAACAGAATTCTCACAATAATAAAAATAATAATATATATGTGAGAGAACAAAGGTTGTGCCCTTGCCGAAGGCAAAGCTCACCCAATTACACATGTAAACGGAGTAATCCTATTATTGGCATAAACCGACAATTGCTAGTAATCGGGTTTGTCATGGTCAAGTGAACGCACTCAGTGGCGTAGTAGAACAAAACAGTTCCATAAGCAATAGTAGTTAGAAAAGAGATATTAGCAGCATCTGCAGAATTAGTAGGTGCTCTTAGTCTTTTAATGAGACTAGTTGACTGAATAGCTTGTCTTGTGTCTCCACTAATCAGCTAATACTAATCACCTGTGTAAGAGACTGAGTGGCGCATGTCTGTTTGGTTGCCACGGTGATGGTGCAGCTATGATTGCTAACGCGCTGAGGGTAGAGCGAATAACAGAAATGTAGCTAGAATCCACACCTCAAACAAGTTAACCTAGACGCAAAACTATACGTCCAATCCAAAAAAATAAGGATATTTTCCGAGACCCAAGACTTTGCCGAAACCAGAGATATCCTTTATATGTCTGTGCGGCAGAAATACGACTCTACCGGCAGTTTCAAAAACGTCTAACTTCTGCTTTCTCTGAGAAATGTGTCACCAGATTTGCATGGGTCTCTATGGGGCGAGAGTTGGACTTTGTCTCGCTTTCGTGGAGCTCTGAGCAAATGTGTACGTCTGTTGGATTCCACAGACAACTGTCTACGACCAGCACACAATTAGTTATCTATTGATCCAAAAATGAAGCATGAAGAGTGAAAATTGTGGCAATGCTGGCAAACTAGAAATACTTTTTGAAACTGATTTCGAAGCTCCCCTCCACTCTAAAGGCCCTTGCACACTGAGTGCGAAATTTTCGTATGCGTTTTTTCGCAATCGTCAGCCTCAACATTCGGTGGCTCTGAATTGCCAAAAAAACTATCAAAATGCTGGCTATGGATGCGAATACGCAGAAAATCGAACCCGATCCGAACTTTTTTTTGACGGACGAACGTTTCGGAGGCAGTGTGTAAGTGCGATTGACATAACGTGAGGTTGTATTTATTTTTTAACGTGCGAACATTTCGGATACGAATTTCGGACTCAGTGTGCAATGGCCTTAAGTGTTTCAGTCAGCACTCACATACACACCCAGGTAAATCTCAGAAACGGTTTGAAAACTCATGAAACATAATCAGTGATATTAAAAAAAGTTTAATAAATATCAAAAAGCTGAACTAAAAAAAAATGTTTAGGGTTTTGTCAACATTTTTAAGTTTAAATGGTGGTTGTAGCTGAAGCATTGAGGAAGAAGAAGGATTTCAAAGTTGAAGACGTTTAAGAGGATTTGAAAAAAAAAAAGAATGAATATTGATTTATATGAATTCAAGCATAAGAGGTACAAAGCTGAAAAGATATAGCAGTCAGCCTGAAACTGCTGAATTTTTGATAGCTGAACGGTTTTAATAGCTGAAGATTTGAAGGCGCTGAAAGGTGTCGCGGAAGAAATAGAAGAAGAAGAAGATTAAGAAGTTGAATACACGATATAGGTAGTGAAGGATTCTAAATCTATGTGTTTATTCCAATATGTAATGATAGTATTCAATGACACAAATCTGTGTTCTAGAAAGAGTGGTCTGGAGTCGCAGAGGTCCCATAATATCAGCTTTAATGCAGCAGTTGGAAATCAACAAGTACAGAGCTCTGGGGTTGTCTACGTTTCCCTACCCGCAACAGAGTTTGGGCTGGTTCACGAAGTCCAACTGGCTATCTTTCCCTCCCCAGCATATAATATACAGTGCAATTAAAACAGAAAGATGAAAAGAGGGTTGAGCTTGTTCTCTCGTGCATCAGGGAGTTGTTCTTGCCTCCGCGTCCCACCTGCTCGGGTGCCATCTCCACCCAGATTCAAGGTTGTTTCTGAAAATGAAAAGATAGAGACACAAAGAACAGCCTGCTTCCCACACTCAGTGTGAGACCCAATGTTTAAGCCTGAGCACACTTCTAAGTTCATAACTTTAATAAGCACAATGCTTAACTTTAATAAGCACAATATATTCTTTAATCCCTCTTTTGATCTCTGAAAACACCAGAGATCAATCAACATAGCCCGGACCGACCACCGCCTCCTCGTCCTGGTCAGCCAGCCCCAGCAACGGCATTTGGATCCCTTCGTCGGGTTATCCTCAGCCGAGACAATGATCCTGTTACACAGGGACATTCGTAGCAATAGCAAAAGGTTCACTGGCCCTTCTCCACCAACTCCTGCAACGTACAACTGGATTCTGGAGCAGCACAACACATGCTCCAGTGGTACCACGTACTTCCTTTCCCCAGCACCCTTAGGGCGTGCAAGGTTCTCTCGATGACCTTGAATGGTCCTGTCCATAAATGTACAACAGGCTTCCCCGAACATCTGATGATGTATTGGGGCAGGTGGGGCAGGGTCTCCAGGGGAATGGGGCCTTAGAACAGGGGTTAGGTAGTCAGACCCGCCGGTCTGACTCGTCCTGAAGCAGAAAAGAGTTACAGTCCCAGCATCACCTTATCTCCCATGATCAAGCAGTAACATCAAGAACCCATTTAAGGATTTAAAGTGGATATTTTTAAAGTTCAAATAAATCCCTCCTTTCACACCCTTTTAGGGTGTGACAACAAACACAAATTTAAAAATATCCCATTACTGATTACACAATGTTGGCATACAAATCAACAATAATGATGAGACTATGCAGCGTTATGGCCATGTGGTGAGGATACACTGGACACAGTGGGAAAACCCTAATGATGATATAGGGGAAAACCCACCGTCACTCCACAGAGTGGACATTCGACATCCATGTCTCCACGGCAGACCTGGACATACTCACAGGCCCCCTTCACCACATACATACAACTTCAGCCAAGCTTTTAGAATTGTAATAAAATAAACTAAATTCGAAACAAATAGAAAAACCAGAAATTAGACAGGATATTTTAAAGTTTTCATAAGATCCCTCCTTTCATTGATAACTTTAATCAATACCCAATCTCCTCGTTTGACTCCTCCACTCTTTGGTTTACTGCTTCACCTGGAACAGAATTTAGCAGAAGACATCTCTTTTCTAGTTAGCATTTTTTATAAAATTGGTTAACCATTTGATTCGCCTCTTCATCATGCTATGTGAAAGGTTTAAATTGTGGTATTACATATGATCTCCAATAAATCAATTCAAATGGTGTTATGCATTTGGTATAGGACTGGGAAATATTTCAATTCACTGTAAACATATCTATATAATTAGCAGGCAGTATTGACCCTTCAGTTTTCTTATTGTTGAGCAAACACATGAAACAGCATCTAATAAGACAGTATCATCATTTGATAGTCAACTCCTATTAGTCATGCCTAGAAATTACAATCTGTTTCTTTGTTCCCTTCTTTAGAAAATCAACTGTTAGTCTAATTTCTTTCACTTCAAAAAACCTTTTCTGTCTTTTAAAACAGTTAAGTTTAAGACCAATATTGTTTTAGATTCTCTATTTTACCAAATCACACCTCTTTTTATCAAAGATATGATAAAAGCAATTTTCATTATGCCAAACCAGAATCCGTATTCTTCTTAAATGAAATATAAACCAAATAATGTTCTTAATGTAGCTATTAACCAAACATTTTTCCGAACTATATTTTCTATAAAGGTCAGATAGGTAGAACTTCATGACTCGTTTTGCTGCAGTTCAAAACGAGCCAATTAGCTCAAACCATCATAACCACAATTTATCAGACTTGATGAGTCTTCCCAAATTATTTCAGAACTGAATGTTATAATAACCCTCTTCATAATACAACATTATCACAGCCTAACTGTTTATCCCAAACAGTATGCCAGGCTCTGATAAAACTCTCAAATAAAACTTAAAACCAAATTACAATTAAACTCCAAATAAAAGTACATTTAGTTATTTTCTCCTTCTCATTTTTAACCAAATTATATCTAATACCTTTATCAAAACTCTTAAAAACCCTAGATTTTACTATTTTGACTTAAAATGTTATCCCATATACCTTCAAAGTATATTCGTAGTTTCCTCTTCAAAACATCAGTGTTTAAACCAATCATCTCTTCACATCCACAAAACGTTCTTGTTTTATTTCATAACCTTCCATGATCCTCTCTAAAACAATCCTTTATGTAACTTTCCAATTGCTTCCTCATAATTTTTCACATACATTTCCTCAAACCATTCTTTGACCAACACAGCTGTTTAGCGTTTACCGTCTATTCACTTAATTTTGTTCTAGTATAACTCTTCCAATTGTATTCGAACCAATTTATAAACCAGGGGTATACCCTCTGGGATCACCTTTGTAAGATCTGAACTTAACTGCTCTTTTAGCCCCCACCTTTCTCCAACTCTCCTCGGGATTTCTTTAACTTCTTGGTCAAAGGAAAAAACACACCACACTCCTCTCTATTTTTATTAAACTCAATCTGACTCCACACAAATAGACAGTGTTCAGGGATTCTAACCCTTGGAGAGGACTCTAACCTCCCTCTGGACAAAGACAACGAGTTTAGGGACTCTAACCCCTGGAGAGGACTCTAACCTCCCCTTGGACAAAGACAACGAGTTTAGGGACTCTAACCCCTGGAGAGGACTCTAACCTCCCCTTGGACAAGACAACGAGTTTAGGGACTCTAACCCCTGGAGAGGACTCTAACCTCCCCTTGGACAAGGACAACGAGTTTAGGGACTCTAACCCCTGGAGAGGACTCTAACCTCCCCTTGGACAAGGACAACGAATTTAGGGACTCTAACCCCTGGAGAGGACTCTAACCTCCCCTTGGACAAGACAACGAGTTTAGGGACTCTAACCCCTTCAGAGGACTCTAACCTCCCCTTGGACAAGACAACGAATTTAGGGACTCTAACCCCTGGAGAGGACTCTAACCTCCCCTTGGACAAGACAACGAGTTTAGGGACTCTAACCCCTGGAGAGGACTCTAACCTCCCCTTGGACAAGACAACGAGTTTAGGGACTCTAACCCCTGGAGAGGACTCTAACCTCCCCTTGGACAAAGACAACGAGTTTAGGGACTCTAACCCCTGGAGAGGACTCTAACCTCCCCTTGGACAAAGACAACGAGTTTAGGGACTCTAACCCCTGGAGAGGACTCTAACCTCCCCTTGGACAAGACAACGAGTTTAGGGACTCTAACCCCTGGAGAGGACTCTAACCTCCCCTTGGACAAAGACAACGAGTTTAGGGACTCTAACCCCTGGAGAGGACTCTAACCTCCCCTTGGACAAAGACAACGAGTTTAGGGACTCTAACCCCTGGAGAGGACTCTAACCTCCCCTTGGACAAGGACAACGAGTTTAGGGACTCTAACCCCTGGAGAGGACTCTAACCTCCCCTTGGACAAGACAACGAATTTAGGGACTCTAACCCCTGGAGAGGACTCTAACCTCCCCTTGGACAAGACAACGAATTTAGGGACTCTAACCTCCCCTTGGACAAGGACAAATCACAAAAACGGTTGATTTCCCACCACTGTTGGTTTGACTAGGTACGATGAAACATAGTAATCGTCTAAATTTGGTTCTCAGTTCCGAATAGCAGTACTTTGAATTAACAGGTGTCTGCTTACCTTTTTTTATGTTGAGGCCTCTGACGATTACGTCTGTCTCCTCGCACCGGTGTATGGGTCTCTCCCCCGATCCGTCGGTCGGGCCGGAACCCTCTGGACTCCCTCTTTTCAGCGTCGGGGTCACCAGTTGAAGGATTCATAAATCTGTGTCTATTCCAATAAGTAATGATGGTATTCTATGACACAAATCTGTGTTCTAGAAAGAGTGGTCTGGAGTCGCAGAGGTCCGATAATATCAGCTTTAATGCAGCAGTTGGAAATCAACAAGTACAGAGCTCTGGGGTTGTCTACGTTTCCCTACCCGCAACAGAGTTTGGGCTGGTTCACGAAGTCCAACTGGCTATCTTTCCCTGCCCCAGCATATAATATACAGTGCAATTAAAACAGAAAGATGAAAAGAGGGTTGAGCTTGTTCTCTCGTGCATCAGGGAGTTGTTCTTGCCTCCGCGTCCCACCTGCTCGGGTGCCATCTCCACCCAGATTCAAGGTTGTTTCTGAAAATGAAAAGATAGAGACACAAAGAACAGCCTGCTTCCCACACTCAGTGTGAGACCCAATGTTTAAGCCTGGGCACACTTCTAAGTTCATAACTTTAATAAGCACAATACATAACTTTAATAAGCACAATATATTCTTGTGCTTATTAAACCTAACTCTAACCTCTCCCTGGAGAGGTTAGAGTCCTCTCCAGGGGTTAGAGTCCCTAAATTCGTTGTCTTGTCCAAGGGGAGGTTAGAGTCCTTTCCAGGGGTTAGAGTCCCTAAATTCGTTGTCTTGTCCAAGGGGAGGTTAGAGTCCTCTCCAGGGGTTAGAGTCCCTAAATTCGTTGTCTTGTCCAAGGGGAGGTTAGAGTCCTCTCCAGGGGTTAGAGTCCCTAAATTCGTTGTCTTGTCCAAGGGGAGGTTAGAGTCCTCTCCAGGGGTTAGAGTCCCTAAACTCGTTGTCCTTGTCCAAGGGGAGGTTAGAGTCCTCTCCAGGGGTTAGAGTCCCTAAACTCGTTGTCTTTGTCCAAGGGGAGGTTAGAGTCCTCTCCAGGGGTTAGAGTCCCTAAACTCGTTGTCTTGTCCAAGGGGAGGTTAGAGTCCTCTCCAGGGGTTAGAGTCCCTAAACTCGTTGTCTTGTCCAAGGGGAGGTTAGAGTCCTCTCCAGGGGTTAGAGTCCCTAAACTCGTTGTCTTTGTCCAGAGGGAGGTTAGAGTCCTCTCCAAGGGTTAGAATCCCTGAACACTGTCTATTTGTGTGGAGTCAGATTGAGTTTAATAAAAATAGAGAGGAGTGTGGTGTGTTTAGTTGGAGAAAGGTGGGGGCTAAAAGAGTCAGTTATGTTGAGATCTTACAAAGGTTATCCCAGAGTATACCCCTGGTTCATAAATTGGTTTTAATACAATTGGAAGAGTTATACTAGAGCAAAATTAAGTGAATAGACGGTAAACACTAAACAGCTGTGTTGGTCAAAGAATGGTTTGAGGAAATGTATGTGAAAAATTATGAGGAAGCAATTGGAAAGTTACATAAAGGATTGATTTAGAGAGGATCATGGAAGGTTATGAAATAAAACAAGAACGTTTTGTGGATGTGAAGAGATGATTGGTTTAAACACTGATGTTTTGAAGAGGAAACTATGAATATACTTTGAAGGTATATGGGATAACATTTTAAGTCAAAATAGTAAAGTCTAGGGTTTTTAAGAGTTTTGATAAAGGTATTAGATGTAATTTGGTTAAAAATGAGAAAGAGAAAATAACTAAATGTACTTTTATTTGGAGTTTAATTATAATTTGGTTTTAAGTTTTATTTGACAGTTTTATCAGAGCCTGGCATACTGTTTGGGATAAACAGTTAGGCTGTGATAATGTTGTATTATGAAAAGGGTTATTATAACATTCAGTTCTGAAATAATTTGGGAAGACTCATCAAGTCTGATAAATTGTGGTTATGATGGTTTGAGCTAATTGGCTCGTTTTGAACTGCAGCAAAACGAGTTATGAAGTTCTACCTATCTGACCTTTATAGAAAATATAGTTGGGAAAAATGTTTGGTTAATAGCTACATTAAGAACATGATTTGGTTTATATTTCATTTAAGAAGCATACGGATTCTGGTTTGGCATAATGAAAATTGCTTTGATCATATCTTTGATAAAAAGAGCTGTGATTTGGTAAAATAGAGAATCTAAAACAATATTGGTCTTAAACTTAACTGTTTTAAAAGACAGAAAAGGTATTTTGGAGTGAAAGAAATTAGACTAACAGTTGATTTTCTAAAGAAGGGAACAAAGAAACAGATTGTCATTTCTAGGCATGACTAATAGGAGTTGACTATCAAATGATGATGTATGGTCTTATTAGATGCTGTTACATGTGTTTGCTCAACAATAAGAAAACTGAAGGGTCAATACTGCCTGGTAATTATAGATACAGTATGTTTACTATGTGAATTGAAGTCTTTCCCAGTCCTATACCAGATGCATAACACCATTTGAATTGATTTATTGGAGATCATATGTAATACCACAACTTAAACCTTTCACATAGCATGATGAAGAGGCGAATCAAATGGTTAACCAATTTTATAAAAAATGCTAACTAGAAAAGAGATGTCTTCTGCTAAATTCTGTTCCAGGTGAAGCAGTAAACCAAAGAGTGGAGGAGTCAAACGAGGAGATTGGGTATTGATTAAAGTTATCAATGAAAGGAGGGATCTTATGAAAACTTTAAAATATCCTGTCTAATTTCTGGTTTTTCTATTTGTTTCGAATTTAGTTTATTTTATTACAATTCTAAAAGCTTGGCTGAAGTTGTATGTATGTGGTGAAGGGGGCCTGTGAGTATGTCCAGGTCTGCCGTGGAGACATGGATGTCGAATGTCCACTCTGTGGAGTGACGGTGGGTTTTCCCCTATATCATCATTAGGGTTTTCCCACTGTGTCCAGTGTGTCCTCACCACTTGGCCATAACGCTGCATAGTCTCATCATTATTGTTGATTTGTATGCCAACATTGTGTAATCAGTAATGGGATATTTTTAAATTTGTGTTTGTTGTCACACCCTAAAAGGGTGTGAAAGGAGGGATTTATTTGAACTTTAAAAATATCCACTTTAAATCCTTAAATGGGTTCTTGATTTCAATATCTGTGTTTAATCATTGGTGTTCGACTGTTCGCATCTCATTTGACTAAGTTACTGCTTGATCATGGGAGATAAGGTGATGCTGGGACTGTAACTCTTTTCTGCTTCAGGACGAGTCAGACCGGCGGGTCTGACTACCTAACCCCTGTTCTAAGGCCCCATTCCCCTGGAGACCATGTCCCCCCCCCCCCTTTCTCACTGGATGATCTACCCCTTCCCCTTGAAGACCCTGTCCCACCTGCCCCAATACATCATCAGATGTTCGGGAAAGCCTGTTGTACATTTATGGACAGGACCATTCAAGGTCATCGAGAGAACCTTGCACGCCCTAAGGGTGCTGGGGAAAGGAAGTACGTGGTACCAGTGGAGCATGTGTTGTGCTGCTCCAGAATCCAGTTGTACGTTGCAGGAGTTGGTGGAGAAGGCGCATAGTGAACCTTTTGCTATTGCTACGAATGTGAGAGTCCGGAAAAGAGGGTTACGACTAGGCCAAGAGTGATACTGCTTGACCACACTAGAATTGTACTGGACTAAGAAGGTTTCCGCTATTTTACTTAAGAGTGTGCTATATCAATATCAACATGACTGTTGCTGTATCCCATGTATCAGGTCTCTGTGTAACAGGATCATTGTCTCGGCTGAGGATAACCCGACGAAGGGGTTCCAAATGCCGTTGCTGGGGCTGGCTGACCAGGACGAGGAGGCAGTGGTTGGTCCAGGCTATGTTGATTGATCTCTGGTGTTTTCAGAGATCAAAAGAGGGATTAAAGAATATATTGTGCTTATTAAAGTTATGTATTGTGCTTATTAAAGTTATGAACTTAGAAGTGTGCCCAGGCTTAAACATTGGGTCTCACACTGAGTGTGGGAAGCAGGCTGTTCTTTGTGTCTCTATCTTTTCATTTTCAGAAACAACCTTGAATCTGGGTGGAGATGGCACCCGAGCAGGTGTGATTTAGAATCCTTCATGAGGTCATTTCTTTGTCTGAATTACCGTATTTCTTCTAATAAACGCCGCCCTCGAATAAACGCTGCACCAAAAATGAACGTTATTTAATAAACGCCGCGGCGTTTATTCGAAGAAATACGGTGACTGTGAGATTGAGGTTCTGACAACAGGTGGAGGCGAGAAAATGTGTCCTGTTTGTCAACCTGTCATCAGGTATTAGCGACAAAAGAAAATCGGCGGAGTGGAAAACTGTCACTATTTGCCCTTTCTTGTTTTTAACCTGTAGCACTTTGAGATTTAGCTAAATGTAAAGTGCATTACAAATAAAATCACCATTATTATTATAGGGCCATAAATGATGTGGGTTCAGAGAACTGGACCATGGCAGAAATTAAAAAGAAATGGTCCGATGTAAAACTTTAAATGAAGAAACGAGTGGTGGCACATCGTAACAGCATGCCAGCTATAGGGTTAGCGTGACATGCATTTCCTGAGTGATTTTGTCGTTCGTTTGACACACAAGTTTAACAGAAGTTATTAAGTGGTGGCGGATTAAACAGAAGGCTATAGCATTTCCAGTTTTGGGTTTTGGCATTTTGATGTGATCTTCCACATTAATGTTCAAACTTTTATTTGTATGTTTTTTGAATAGTCAACGTCATAAACGTAGTAGTGGAAACTTTATTTTGTAATGTTTGGTGAGTTTCGGCACTTTTCAGTTAGAATTCGCCACGTTAGAGAGCCAGACAAGACTTTGCGGACGGTCCGCACATTCTCATGTCTGCTCAAAGCTTTCCGTGACGGCCCGCATATTCTCACGTCAAGTAAATCTTTATACATCACAAAGTGTGCGTGAAAACCAGCGTACGCAAGCTTTTTGTGCGTACGCAACGTTTATACATGAGGCCCCAGGTCAGATTGATTCTTTGTCCTCACCTCTTTTTTTGTTGTGCTGTTTTCTCCAATCTGAGTGTGTGAATTAACCTAAACGCTCTCAAACTAAATTAAGTTGTACAGTTTACGAAACGAGAATCCCTCAATCGCAAATTTTGTTTCCGTGAAGTAGGCTACTATAGGCTCCTCCTCTCCCAGTTCTCTGTCTTGAACAAAGTTAAATGTGACCGTTCTTTGAGTTCATTAACAAGCACTGAAAAAAACCTAATTATCATCCAATTGTTTTATTTGAAAGTAACATATTATTCATCCATAGCCATGATATATGTACTTACTTTGATATCGTAAGTACTTTAGACCACATTTAACAGACCACATTAAAAGACAATGTACAAATAATTCAAATTGGCACAATTTGACTTATTACTTATAAAGAACAGAACAGGACAAATATATATTAACATCATGAGAGGCTAATGGAAAAAACGAATTCCCTGAATAACTTATTATCTTTCACGTGAAAATGAGCAATTAGTTACATCTGTTGTATTATGGGTACAATTTTACAGCATCAACTTTCCAATGAAAAATCATTCCAATCAAAAAAGCACTTTATTTTGGTCAATCACACATGGCTTATGAACATGTGTGGCACCGTGTGTTTGTGTGGAAGTGTGTATTTACTGTATGTGTCCATGTGTTTATGTTCAAATGCATGATTGGCAGTACGTTTGGGTGTGTGTCTTGCAAATGTACTTTTGACATTTGTGGCAAATGGTGCTGGTCTTGGTGTCCTTCTTCTAAGGGCAACACTGGCATCTCTTCCTCTTATTTCCAGTGGGCAAAGCTGGATTCATGGGTACGGTTGCATCCTTGGCTTGAAGCGGGATCACCATGTTGGCAGAGGCAGGGGTTTGTGGCAGACATCACCGTTGTTCAATATGAGGGCTCACCAGAACTCTTCCCAGCTCATCCAGTAAGAGCCTCCTTTTGTAGGGCTTTCCAGAGTCCAAACTACAAATGTATTGGAAGCCTAATCATCCAAGATGGTGTCAATGACGACCGATGGCCACCTTGCTGTCTTCAGTTTACAGGTGTAGGTGCCAGTGACCTTGTCCAAGCTGTGGACTCCTCTTTTGTTTTTGTTATAATCCAGGATGACCTCAGGCTTTTTGTCTTCCCTGCTGCTCTCAGCAGCAGTCCTGTGGTGTGTGCTCTTCATCATGAGGATGTTGTGCCCCTGAAGACCCTCTGTCATTTCCATCCCCACATTTATGTCCTGATTCTTCTCTGACAGTTCCAGCAGGTGTACAGGTATATATTTGCATATTCCATGCATAGCTGTTCCTTTTATCACAAACTGCCCAGATTATGATGCCATATTAAGTCTCTCCTCCAGCCTCCATGTAAGCGTCGAAATGACACGTGTCAACCTGCCTCCAACTATTCCCAAACACTCGTCTTCCCTCCATGTTGGTCATGTCAACAATTATCTTTTTTATAGTCTGTGGTATAAAAGCTCAAATGCAGATTGTATGTCTGTGACATGTGAGACTGCATACGGTGTGGGACCTGGGGTCATTTTGATTATAATTTGTGATTGTTCTTGGCCCTGGCTTTCATACGGGATTGAAGACCATGGTATTTAGCCCTTTTCTGATGTCTTTATGTTTCTTTGAGCTTCTGAATCCTTAGGGTCCTCTTCCTCAACAGAGGTCTCTTCTACATTGTCCGGATCACATTCAACATTGTCCTCTATTTCAGACACTTTCTCCTCTGTTTCACGGTCACCCTGCATTCCCTCCTCCGCAAGATCTAGAGCTTCTTGAGTTGTGATTATTTTTCTCAAGTTTCCAATTGCGGATGCATGCGGCTTCACAGTAAGATGTGGGGCTGGGCCTCAGACAGGCTATACTGTTGTCACTGTGTGGCAACACAATTTAACAACAAGACAAACTTTGTCCAATAAATGGATATTCAGGGATCATCTCACTTGTGTCTTTGAACAGCTTTGCTGTTGTGGTTGTGTAAGGCTTGTCTGCTAAAATCTGGAGTTGCTGGACGGACTCTACTTGATAGCTCTCACACCCCATTGTGTGACTTAGTGTAGCATTGCTAGTCATATGTTGATAAGTAAGGGTCAAGATGTTGTCTGATTGGTTGTTCTTGTGTATAAAGGGAATTGTGAAGCATTGTTCTGTGGATTCTTGATCTCCTGAGACCTTCTCCTCAGCTCTGGCTTGTACTTGTCATTCTCCTTCCTCACCTCTTGCTTTCTATCTCTGTTTTACAATACTCATGATAGAGTAGGTAAGAGTTAACCTTAATTTTGTAACATGTTTGCCTTGTAATTGATTTAATTCATTTGCAATGTTATTAAATGTTTATTTCATTTAACCTTACTTTGACCATTATTGCTCTGATTTAACCCATCGAGTCAAATAACTGTAATTACATTGGTATTGACATAATTTGGTTAATGCTATTACATTGTTCAGTTTCCCATCTTCCTTTAAACGATAGTGGAATTCGTTTTGGTTGTTATTTATATTTTACCCCCTACATTTTAATCAAGAACGAAACTGTAGAAAAACACAATCAAGTACATTAGCAATTCAATGCTGCAAATCTACTATAAATGTATAGAAAATTACACTACTGCACTTTCAGTTCTGACAACAGCCACCATTCTGTTTTAGCTAATATCAGCCCCACACAAAGCAAGAAGGACCAATTACAAAACTACAGCATCGTACAAAGTTCACAAAAGCATCCTCCTCACAAATATCACCAAATACGACTAGAATATGAGGTTACATAACAGAAACTCACAGTGATGCTTTAACAAGCTTAAATGAAAAGATGACAGCAGATAAGTTATGTAGCCACCCCTTGGTATGTTTGAGGAGAAACAGCTGGTGGATGGAAAGGAAGGAACAAGATCCTCGCTGTTGTCCGTCAGGGAGACCAATGTCCACTTGGCGACTAGATTCAGCTTTGGCAGACTGTGACAAATCGATGTCCACTGGCAACCAGGTCCAACGTTGGCAGACTGATAACCAGGCAGATGCTGACAGCTCAAACCGCCCACATATATATATATATATTTGTGTTTCTCTGGGTCTTTCACAAACTATTACGCCCTTACAAGTTTTGTAAAGGGTATCTCCCTTATGTTCAACCTTCTTGCGCGAGCTCTGACTGTAGAGAGAACTGTCATTTTGATCAGATAATGCTGCATGAAATAGACGACCAGCAACCCCCCCCGCCCTGTCGACGCGACGAGGTGTCCTCTTTTTTACAAACTCAAATCTGGTCACCCTACATGTATCTTTAATGCAACATTTAAACATTGCTCGGTTAATACACTATTAATAGTATGAATTAATGGATAATGATTGTAGTAAATTGAATTGTATTTTATGTAAATATGTAGACAGGCTATTTAATTACACAGACCGTCATTAAACCTAGCAATAGCTGGACAATGGGAAAATGTGAGTGTTGTCAAATCGTGTAAATTTGTTGATTCTCATGGATATAGGAATAAGGTGGTGTTCATGTAGTGCTGAATTGTTAGTCATCACTCACATTGTCCAACTAATGCTAGGTTTAATGGAACTTATATTGACTTCTTATATTGTGCTTCTATACTCTTTGCTGATAACAGACTCACGGCCTAGACTCTAAACAGAACGGGTGTAAATAGCGCCACCTGCTGTTTGATGACGTTTGCTGTATTATGATGTAATTCATCAAATAAACTATGAAAGGCTGTTCTGATCACTGCGTTCATTTCTTATTGAAAATGTTCTTGGACAAGGATTTGGATCGCTATCAACTTGAATAATTCGTATTGGAATACAGCAATATTATAATTAGTGGTGGGCATAGATTAATTTTTAAAATCTAGATTAAAATGGCTCATTTGAATTCCACCGAAGGCATTCAGAATATGTGTTCTACCCAAATAATGACTAAAAGTAAGTCTTTGAGAACGGGTTTCTCAAGCCAGGTGGCGCATTAGACCAGGAGCTCATCTCCTGTTTCCAAAATGCATCACAAACTGCTTGAGAAAGCTGTTCTACTATGATAATTGGTGATGAAAATAAATTATGTTCAATAAGATGTACTTGTGTTTATTAACTATTTATTAGATTAGTTAGCTTGGCTGATAGAGCTGTGCTGACGGGCTTGCCTCGGTTGCACTCAAACATCGTAGTTTGACGACGACTCTTCCCCTGCGCTACAGTGCTTGGCCCGGTATCTTCCGCATTAGCTATGCTTTGCGTTGGTGGTATTTGATACTGGAAGAACTCCTACAGTAAACTAATTCCGCATAGCACAAGGTGCAAACAACCTTACGCTGCGTTCACACTGCAGCGTTTTTTAACGCTCTGCATCGCTTGCCTTCCCACAGTACACCACGCTTGGGGGCGTGTTAGACAAGTTAATACAGAGTTGTAGTTCTCTAAGGTCACTGTTGTAGTCATGGCCAAGCGTGCAGATTTGGGTTCATGTACTCACAATATCGATCAAAATACCACTATTACACAACATTTATGTAAGTGCAAGATTTTACTAGTGCAAGATTACAGTAGAATACATGTTACGCCACCGGTCACTCAACCAGTCGTTTGTAGGCTGGGCTAGCGAGCTAGCAGTGGCACAGAACAGTCACGTAACTAGACTGAATTTAAAAGTAGGCTATAAAAACACACTAGGAACAATGTCGACATCGGCAACCATGCACCATGCATTATTAGTTTAATGTAATCTTTAAATTCAGGCTCGTCACATTAGTAACTTTGTTCTGAACAGAACTGGGTGTGCAGACACATACGAAAAGTTTCTCCTCCATCTTGAAATTGTGAAACCTAGAAATGTTTATCATGACCAACGGTTGCTACGTTACGATAAACAAGAAACAAATCCGATTGGCCAACGCTAGCGTTTTCACGCTCTTCATTTACATAAAGTTGAGAAAATCCAACTTGCAACGCTCCGCTCGCCTTCCCACAATGCCCTACGCGAGCGTCAACGCCTGGTTTCATTGAAAATTTATTGGAAGCCGACGCCGCGCGCCGCCCGCTCCGCTGCAGTGTGAACGCACTGTTAGTCTTGTCGAGGTTTCCATTGGGAAGCTTCTTAAAAATACATTTTCCCTGAAGCAAACCAGGCGGCTTCATAGCTGCATCCATGTTAGCACGTCACGTTTGATGTGATAATTTCATACACAAGGCATACACACAGGTTCGAAGACTTGTTCTCGCCCCCTACAGTGCAATTCGGCTAGGTATACATCCGCGCTAAAATATCAAGGTGAAAGTCATCATAGCTTGCATAGTATAGACCCAGCTCCCAACCCAACTTTGAGAATAGATTAACAGCGATATTTTTGTTTAACGACGATAACGGCCACCACTAATTATAATTCAAGTAAATGTTTAGATTGTTTTGCACCTTACAGCTTACAACTTTTTCAAGTGGTAAGGTTTACATTTCCAAGACAATGTTCTCATGTAGATATTATATTATTCTGAAAAAGTCAATATATTCTCTCTGTTCTTTGGAAAAGTCTGCCTTTTCAGGGGTCAGGTGTGAAAGCCTCTCTCAAACCAGACTGCAGCAGCAAGTGTGACCTGAGGCAGTCTGAGGACGAGACATGGAGAAAGATAAGACAGACTCATCTCAGCCCGGGGTGAACGAGGGAAGAGAGGGGAGTCTGTCTGGAGACAAAGAAGAGCTGGAGAAGATGGAGACTCAGGTGTGTGTACCTGTCTGTGTGTCTCTGTATGCTACATTTATAGTATCAGAGGCTAGATTTTCTCTCACTAACATTCAGCTCCTTTGTTCCCTTTGACCCAAGGATGGAAAGGGGACCTTCATCAGGGTGTTGACCGTGAGGCCTCCTAGTTGAGGACATGGACCTGGTCGAGCCCTCGGATCTGCCCCCTCCTTCACTACCCGCCACTAGGTCAAAAGACCAGCTGGAAGCCCTGGAGGCTGGGTCCACTTACCAGGGCGTCAGTGGAGTGAAGAGAATGCCCCCCGGCACAGCCAGCAGCAGCACCACGTCTGCCAGCCAGAGGGTGATGAAGACAGCGTGCTCCTCAGCCCTATCGAGCCGCACCAAGCTGCCCATCTCTGTGATCAGAGCGGGTTTTGCAGCTGATTAACGACAGGCTGCCAGACCTGCTGCTTGGCTTGGATGCCAGCCGAGATGTTCCGGGCGCCCAGACCTGCAGCACATCAGCTGCCGGGCTGCTAGCCCAGGAGATGCTGACCAAAGTCTCTGCCATGCTGCAGGCTGACGCAGAAAGCCAGGTGGCACTCAGCAGACACAGTGGAACCCCCTTTCTGGATCTGCAGGTGGAGGCCAAGGCCAGTCTGGGCTCTGTGGCAGCTGAGGTGATCGTGGCAGTCATCGTCAACGTCCTAGCAGCCAGGGCCGCAATCCAACAAGAAGCACAAGGGCCTGGAACCTTTTCCTCTGTGAGCTACTTCCTCTCTGCTGTCTGTGCCGACGTGCAGACTCTACCGCTGCTGAGGAGGTCAGGGAGCAGCAGTCTGTCTTCTGGAAGGTCCCTCGGAGAGCTCCTGACCACCATGTCGAGGACCAACGTTGTCCAGGCTGTGGAGCTGCAGCTGGAGGAGCAGTTTGGGCCATGCAGGAAGGAGCGCTCATCCGCATCACGATCCAGCCTATCACTAACTGAGGATTTCATCATGATCCCTTAACTGGGGAGCGGTCGCTCTGGACATTCCCTGGCCAGTGACCTGGTTGATGAGATCATTGAATCAGTGAAAAGTGCTGTTGAGTTGCTGGAAAGCCAGTCTTCATCATCCAGAGCAGGGAACAACTCCTCCCTCACAGGATGGGATGCATTGGATGTTTCCTCTGTAGCTAAGAAGATGGTCAGCAAGGCAGCGGCCAAACTGACCCCCCTGGTGAGCTCTTCCAGGATGGGAGATGTGATGGCGGACGAGAGCGTCTCTTTGATGAACGAGATGTCTCTGTAAAGTTTGCCCCAGTCTCTCATCAGGCTTCTGTTGATCCGGTCTGTAGACACGGTGACAGCAGCCTGCAGAGCCATAAGTAGTGAGTTCTGCTATCGGGAGAGCGCCAAGAACGAAGGCTTGACCAAACTCCAGCAGCTGGCCAACGAACAGATGTTGGCCTGTATAAACAAGGGCGTAGAGGAAGTGGAGATCGATGAGATCACTGAAGGCATCTCGGCTATCCTGGATCATTCGCTGATCCTAAGACGTCCGGAGATGTCCTTTTCCCACATCTACCGCTCCTTGTTTGTTGACTCCCTCCTGTCAGGGAGTGGACACAGAACCACCGAGGTCCTGGAGACCTTGATTTTTTTACGTCCTCAGGGCCCACCCACAGCTGGGCAGAGCCTGGCTCATGACACGCGAGTGGGAACCATCATAAAAGAGTATGCGACCAAAGGAAAATATTTGTTCCAGCAGGCCATGAGGAGACCAACTCAGAAGCTCTCTTGCCAGCCGTCGACCCCTCATGGCTCACCTCAGGCGGCAAATCCAGAGAGCTCAGAGCGTCCATCTCTGCTGGTCTCGTCTCAGAACTCAGAGAACCTGCTTGGTGTGATCCTAGACGATCTCCATGAGGTGGTTGAGCAGCACAAGGTCTCAACAAAGACAAGATCTGGTGGCATGAAGTTCTGGAAGCAGGTCCACTCCTCCAGCCAGAAGCTTTATGACAGCACACTGAGGACCCTGCAGAAAGCTGCAGACCAGCTGTCGGCTCTTGAAGATCGTGCATTTGAGATCATCCCTCCGAAGGCGTCCATCTCTTGGACCAAGAGGACCCTTGGGGTGATTCTCAGTGCCATGAGATCCGAAGTAGCAGCTTCAGAGTGCTCGACTTCTGAACTGAAGAGGAGTGAGGACGGCCTCCTGACTTGTGCCCTCTTGGACTCCAAATATGTTCAGCAGTGTGCAGTACTGGTCTTGTGTGTTGTGTTTGGTCAACATATTCATGTAGTGTCATTTAATTTACGTACTCTACTGTAACAATATTTCTGACAAAATCAAGCAGGTTATATCATTAGAAAAGAATAGTGTAAAAGTGTTTTAAATTTTGCACAGCAGTGTGTAACTGGTTCAAACAGAGTCCAATTTTATGAACCTTGTGTGTGGCATACGGTGACAGAAATTGTTTTTTATACATGACTGTACAATTTTGAAGTGTTTCATTTTGCAAAAGATTGGAGGTGTTCTGCTACTTGTGTGTCTAGTTGTGTAAATCGTGTGTTGTGTTTTGACAAAGTGAGCCCTGTTTTCAAAATAGTGCTGAAGGAATTGGAAAAATCTGTAATTGCCTTTCCAAGACACTGCCTTGTTAAATGCCACACGTGAATGAATGGATCAACATGGGCGTCAGGTGTACAAGCACTAAGTGCTTAATTGTGAACATACCAATCAGGTGTAAGCACTATAAAAAGGCAACAGGTCAGTGTACCTGTCCTCATCAAAAATGGAAGGCAATGTTGCAGGAAGAGGGCGAGTGAGGATGAGCCCGTGGAGGAAGAGTGCAGTGTTGCCAACTTAGCAACTTTCTCGTTATATCTGCCGACTTAAACCCTCCTGGCGACTTTTATTGTCAAAAGCGACTAGCGACAAATCTAGCGACTTTTTCTGGTGTTGTTGGAGACTGGTTGGTGTTTTGGAGACACTGACGTGAAAGCACGGATCGTTTTGCAGTACTGTCCTCAACGATCAGCGGGTGCTGCCGTGCGCTCCTCCGCCGTCCCAAAGCACTCACAGGCGGTCAGTCTCACAATAGCCTTGCGCAGCATGCCTAGTTGCAGTCAGAGCAAACAACAGCAGACCCACACACTCCGCATCCAGACTGCAAATGAATCAATGCGCTAAGCCACCGTTGCTCCCGCCCTGGCTTACAGAGCAAAAATAAATACTGTACATTAATATATATATATAAATGTAAACGTTTATTTACTGTCACACTGAAATAAATCACTGCATTTTCCCTCACACTACGGATGGGCGATACCAATCATTTTCTTTTCAATCTGATACAGGGTATATGCAGGAATCCTGAAGTTAATTTCAATACCTTTTTAAGACTTTAAGACCTCAAAATATTTTAAGACCTCATCGCCACTTCAAGTTCTAATCTGCAACAAACCTTTAACTTAATAAACAGTTGTAGTTTGCAAATAAATCTATAGAGGACAACCATACAACAGAACTCAGACATAGTCCAGTCATTTTAAGCCAAAACGGGGGTCAACCTAGGACAAATTGCAACAGAAGCAAACTCAACTGATTTTGTATCCTCAATATGTCCTGATAAGGGAAAAAAAGCCTATTCATACGCCTATTCGTTCTTTTTCTCTCGTGAATAGGGTAACATTTTTAACCTTTAGATATCACCATGAAAATTACTAAATTAATTACTTACATTAAGACAAACAAAAAATTTATTAGGCCTACAAGTTTTTAGAAATTGTTTGTTAACATGGGAATAGGAGTGTTCTTGTTTCTCGTAACGTAGCAACCAAGAATGAGGCCTGGCGCAGGGTTGCGCTATGGAAAAATGTGTTTCTGGGTTAAGAACTTGGATGACAGCAAATTTCCTTCTTCTCAATTCGGATACAGAGATTAAAATTTTCGGTCCTAAAAAATACAGAAATAATTTATCCAATCTGACCTTAGACTTAGATGGCGTCCAAGTCTCTCAAAGCCAGCTGGTAAAAAATCTAGGAGTTACAATGGACCCAGACCTTTCGTTTGAGTACCATACTAAGCAAATTACCAGAACTGCATTTTTCCATCTACGTAACATAGCCAAAATACGAAAATTCCTCTCAAAGGATGATGCTGAAAAACTAATACATGCATTTGTTACATCCCGACTGGACCACTGCAATGTGTTGTTCTCTGGCCTCCCAATTACCTACTTAAAAAAATTACAGCGGGTGCAAAATGCTGCTGCTAGACTATTGACTAGAACCAGAAAGTTCGATCACATAACATCTACTCTCGTCTCTCTACGCTGGCTCCCTATCCAAGCCAGAGCGGATTTCAAAGTTCTATTACTAACCTACAAATCTCTGCATGGATTGGCACCACCGTACCTCTCTGGTCTCCTTGCACCCTATCGCCCCGCAAGGACACTTAGATCTCAAGATGCCGGCTATCTGGTGGTTCCCAAAATTAAGAAAAAAACTGCTGGAGGCAGGGCGTTCTCATATAGAGCACCTTTTCTGTGGAACAAATTACCCGTCTCAATTAAGGAGGTTGATACTGTTTCGACATTCAAAATGAGGTTAAAAACGTACTTGTTTAGTCATTTCTATGACTGTTAAATGTAAGTGTGTGTATGTACTTTCTATGTAAACCTGTGGTGTTTGTCTGTGTGTATCACATGTAACTTTTACATGTAACATCTAGATTTTACAAATAAAGTAAACCTGTTACTGTATACAGACCTGCAAACTCCTCAGAGTAAAAAAGGTGACAGTGTCGCTGGGCATGGGCGTGCCCCCGGCTCGATTTCTTTGTGATTTTAATATGCAAATGAAACATTTCTGAGCGTGACTTAAAGGCCATATTGCAGGGTAAACATCACTGATGATAAATGGGTACATGAAGCACTCCAGATATGTATATCATTTACAAAATCTCCAAATGGTGTCTCTAAATGGTGTTAAAGACCAGTTTTTGTCGTTAGCATTAGCATATTAGCGCAATTTGGTGATGACATCACGTTGGGGAGACGTGGAGGAGACTAGGCATAGATATCCATAGACATAATATAGATATCTATGGAGACTAGCCTCAGATTAGTACTAGAACTATGGCGAATGACTGCAACTCACCAGGGCGCTTCACCAACTCAACTCATTCTCCTCGGACCATCTAACTACATAAAACATTTACACAATTTCTCCAGAATGAAACACATTCTTTTATGTACGCTATTGCAGCTTCATCCCAAGATCTCTACAGACCATGCAGCTAATTTAATGCTCAACACTTGAACACATGGGCTTATTACTTGAAAGAGGAACTAGAGATGGTACAATTTCTAGGGGAAATTGTAGGGCGTGCGTCGGTTGCAGATGGGTCCGTTTGTTATGAAACAAGCCGAACCCCCTTTGAAACTAGCTATTCTAACAACATTGTCACCAGCAGTATTTTTCAGATGGAATCGCGATTCAAACAGTACCATCTGCTAATTGAAAATATGCCCCCAAACACGTAAATAAGCTTGATATTTATTTAGGGGGAAATGGCTAATTCAAAAGAAGTTTGCTGGATGCGATCATTGTCAGTAAAAAAAAAAAGCCAACCATTTGGTCTCAGTCTAGAGCCCTGCATGGAGAAGCTGCACAAAGAAGCTACGAGCCAGCTAGCCTAGCTGATGTTGCTAGCCAAACTTCACTGAATGTGCAGGAAATGAAAAACGTTTCTTTTGACATAGCTAACCTAGTTTAGCCTGTGGCATTGAACACAGCGACGCACCACACAAGCTTGAGTTTAAATAGCTACGTTATTTAATGTGACATTACTTACTGCACATGCAAGTCTTGAATTGCTTAAATGTATGATGCTGCCAGTACACCACGGCACGATAGATAGTACTTAAGCTACTAGTACTAGTAGTACTGTGCAACAGTCTATCCCATATAGTGCTAGTTCAATCCAGCCTAGCACATATGCACGTCGTATCTACTGCGTCATCTCAGTGAAACTATCAGGGCTTGGACATACTGCGACTTGTTAAACACACAGCTGCCTGCAAGACCCAGTGAAATGTTATATACAGCTAACAAACTAACGTTAGCTAGCATCGCTAACGACATTTGCTAACTCAACTTCGGTAGGCAAGCTGGCCAGTGCAAGTAACAGTTGACGCTAGGGATGGGCGAACGATGCCTTGTGAGGCTTTGGTGGTTTCTTCCGGATTGTGCCGGCCCAAAGAGCCGAACTATCGGCGCATTGAAAATGAACAGCGTCATATAGCAGCCGTTTAAACTGGCTGAATGAGGCGTAGTGGTTGTCTCCGACGGACTACCCTACGTTATTTAATATTTTAATTAAGGCTACATGTGTTCATTTTTATCTGATATTAGGGCTCACACATTAAAATGTTGTCATACATCTGTAGGCCGTTAGTATTACGTCATTTTCTCACAGTAAAAGTTAAAGAATATCTTCCGAGGTTCCCTGCAATGGGGCGCGGACTCGGGTATCCAGACTTGCATTATCAATACGTTGTCGTACAACGCTTTAACCAGCAACACCACCGAAAAAGCCGTTACCTGTCGATGGGGGTGGACGGACTTTATACGATACGGTTTTTATATCAATTAAACTAGATTACACTGATTTTTTTCTTATTCTTAACATTTGTGATATGTAGGCCTATTGTGAACAGGGGGGAATTTATTTTTTTACTAATTATTATTACTGTTGACAATGTTGACGAATCATCAACATTTGTTTTCTGGGCACTGTATAGACCTACCTAGTCCTATCATGTTACGTTTCATTTCAATAAAATAACAACTGAAGGACTGAAATTCTATGTGTCTATTCCAAGATGTAATGATGGTATTCAATGACACAAATCTGTGTTCTAGAAAGAGTGGTCTGGAGTCGCAGAGGTCCGATAATATCAGCTTTAATGCAGCAGTTGGAAATCAACAAGTACAGAGCTCTGGGGTTGTCTAAGTTTCCCTACCCGCAACAGAGTTTTGGGCTGGTTCACTAAGTCCAACTGGCTATCTTTCCCTGCCCCAGCATATCATATACAATGCAATTGAAAACACAAGTATCAAAAAAGGGTTGAGCTTGTTCTCTCCTGCGTCAGGGAGTTGTTCTTGCCTACGCGTCCCACCTGCTCGGGTGCCGTCTCCACCCGGTTTCAAGGTTGTTTCTGAAAATGAAGAGATAGAGACACAAAGAACAGCCTGCTTCCCACACCCAGTGTGAGACCCAATGTTTAAGCCTGAGCACACTTCTAAGTTCATAACTTTAATAAGCACAATACATAACTTTAATAAGCACAATATATTCTTTACAACACTCAAGTGCACGGATTTATAATTATTACAATACGGATTTGGCTAAATAATTATGACTGATGGAAGAAACTCGAGCAATGCCTGGTGCTGCTTCTCTGGCAATGTGAGATTTGTCTTTAACAAGAAGCGGTGGCTTCGTTCCTTCTATGGCTCTGGTTCAGAAGAGCGGCAAAACTTCAAACCAGTTCGTGACATTTGAAACATTGAACGTCATCTGTCACGTGGTTTCGTAATTTGATACAAGCTCCAAAACACTTTTTCGAAACTGTGCTTATTGGTTTTGCGACACATGCATCGATGCGTCAGTGCCATACGTCCCATCCCTAGTTGACGCTGTGTGCTTAAAGATTCTGACGCAAGTGCTAAGATTCCGATTGGCCCAGAGGAATGTCAATTATAAGAATTATCCAATAATGTTTCGCAATTCTAAGCCTGCATGGCATGAAGAAGAAGGGCAGCCTACCCCCCCCCCCCCCCACACACACACACAAAAAAAACTCTCCGGTTCTACACGATTCACGTAAATGATCCAATTGACCAAGAAAACGGCGATTGTCGCCGAAAAGCGACAAGTTTGCAGGTCTGTGTATATTGCTATTGTTATAGTTTCCGTTATTAGTTGGTGACAACGGGGGACGGGGCTTTCTCACCCTTATTATATAAATGTAACTTATTTTAGAGTTCTCTCCCCTGGAACAGAGTTAATGTTCCAACCGAGGGGGGCTGGCGCTGTCTTACGGTGCGTTTACACTGCAGCGACGCGATGCGAGCGACAACATGTTTTCCATTCATTTTCAATGGAGCCAGACGAATCGCTTGCGTGGAGCATTGTGGATAGCGACGCAACGCGATCGAGTTCAGATTTTCTCAACTTTATGCAAATGAGGATCGATTTTCGCAAGCGATGGCCAATCGCAGTGTTTTCTTGTTTCTCGTAACGTAGCAACCATGGTAAACATTTCTAGCTTTCAGTTTTTAAGATGGAGGAGAAACTAATCGCCTGTGTGGCTGCATATCCAGTCCTGTACTATACATCTCCGTATTTGTACAAAGACATTAATAAAAAGAATGAGGCCAGGCGCAGGTTTGCCGACGTTGACGGTGCTCCTGGTGGGTTTTTTGTACTTTCAAATTCAGTCCCTCGTCACATTAGTTACGTAACTTTGTTCTGGTAACTAGCTAGTTACAGTAGCCCGGCTGGAACTCCCTGGTCGTATCGACAGATTAGCAGAGACTAATATAATAAAACGTTTTTACACATTTCAACGATATGTCTATTAAACAGTTTTGTATTTTGTATACAAGTTGTATTTTGATCGATGTTGCGAGTACGTAAACCCAAGTCTGCACACTTGGCCATGACAACTACAACAGTGACTTTAGAGAACTACAATTCTACATTAATCTGTTTAATACGCCCCCGCGCGTGGTGAACTGTGGGAAAGCGAGCGATGGCAAGCGATTCACGTCGCTGCAGTGTGAATGCCTCACGGTTGTTTTCAGCGACAGGCTTCAGCCATTGTATAAACTCATCCTTCTCCAACCAGGAGTCCGCAAATTTACGTTTCCCCATTTCGGAGTCTGTTTCGCTGCGACATGTAGAGGGCGACACATCACCTAACGAGCATGTCGTTGTTTATAATATGGGGAGGAAAATACATATATTCAGGCACTTTTTGGAGTCAAACTCTTTGGACAAAGCTTGAACAAAATGTAGTACCTCATAAAATCGGGATTAATACTTTTTAATACCTTTTAAGGGCCTTAATTTTCCCTAAATGGATTTATCAACTTTTAATACTTTTTAAGATCCCACGGATACCCTGTGATACCAAGTACTTTCAAGACCAGTATCGTCGATATCAATACCGATACTTCTATGAAGCTTCATCGTTGTTAACTGGAGTGAAATAACTCCAGATTATGCTTATTTTTCCTTCAATCATGACCGCAGCAATGCACTCTAATCTGTGCTGAGTGTGCTTTCACTGAGTGAGAGAGCGCGGCGCGCTGCCGCTGATGAACTCATGATAAGCACAGACACAGCGGAAGAAAAAATAGTTCCCATTGACTTTCTTTTTTAAAGATCCTGTAAAGCAAATCCCATGATTTGCTTCTCGGTACAGTATATAAGTGTGAAGTTAGTTCCGGAAAGCATGTGCAAAGCGCAAAAACTTTGTCGCACTGAAATGTGGAGTTAGACCGTAGAACAGTTTCTGTTCCGTTTTCAGATCAGGTTTTAATGGGCGGAGCCAAAAAAGTACCTATCTATGTCATTTTGACCCCTCTACGTCAGATCACTGAATGGCTCCTCCTCCTGTACTGTTATTGTAGCCTACATCAGCTAGCTAGCTAGCTTCAGGATGTCTCCCTCCACCCGCAACTGCATCTTCCCTGGATGCAAGAGCTTCAGCTGCGCTGCAACGCTATTTAATTTCCCTATAGACCAATTATTTGTTTGTAAACATTCGGGATACGCACGCAATGTGGCTGCAGAAAACCGGGAAAGGATAGCCTTTATAATGGCTAGAGAAGAACACGGATTATACAAATAGTTCGATTTAAAAAGACCAAAAAGAGAAAAATTTATTTCTTTAACCAAGCCTGTTTCATTCATCATTTGCCTGAGAAAGCGACCTTCGTTAGCCAGGCTAGTTTTGCCCGTTCACTCCATTCTACAGTAAAAACGTCAGGGAGGACTGCCTTTTGTAGATACGAGCCTGCTGAAGATAGCCAGCATCTCGGATTTCTTTAACCGAGCCTGTTTCATTCGTCATTTGCCTGAGAAAGTGACCTCCAGCCAGGCTAGTTTTGCCCTATCACTTGATCAGGCTATTTAAAGGTATCGGTGGTCAAGTGACTTTTGTGCATGGACAAATGAAACGTAAATGTACTTGTCCAAAGGACAAGTGCCTCAAAAAGTTAATGTCAAGCTCTGAAATCCAGTGGCCAGAGATATACGATGACCTGATCGACACTCCAAGTGTATTATACCCGGGAGAAGTTCGTCTTTTGCAGCCGACATGCGCAGTTGAGCATGCTTGACAGTGGTGTGACGTAGGATGATAATTGGTCTATTGATGAGGAAAGGAAAAATAGGTGGGATTGATTTTGTGAAGAGCCACGCTGATGGAAAGCTTCGGGAGTCAGGTGGCTGAGCGGTTAGGGAATCAGGCTAGTAATCTGAAGGTTGTGTGAAGGAATGATAACATACTGCTAATCAATGCTGCTATACCAATCTCTACCATATATACATATATACACATATATTATGTAATGCTCTATACTAAAACATGTATCCAATTGGGATCAATTGATTTAATAAAGAACATATGAGATCATGCAACAGGATACTTTCTGTGCAAGTAAGATCATGCTAAATTGTAGCTTCGGTGTGTGGGCAAGAATGCCGATGTCAGGCAGACTGTTTTGGGAGGCGAGTTTGTGATGCTCAGGGACCGCAGTGACCACAATAGGGCCTCTCAGCGCTTGGGAGTAAAAGTGTCAACTTGGGAGATAAGGTAATGTTGAGACAGTAACTCTTCTCTGCTTAAGGACGGGTCAGATCAGCCGGACTGACCACCTTTGGATATACTCTGTTCTGAGGTCACATTCCCTTGGAGACCCTGCCCCACCTTCCCCGATACATCATCGACCCTGGCCTGGTCTGGCTCACCCCTTCTCCTGGAGACACGACCCCCCCCTTCCTTGGAGGCGCAGCTCCCATCTCCCTGCACGCCATCAGGACCTTGGGGCGATCTACTCCCTTCCCTGGAGCCCCCCTCCCTTGGATTACCTCAGACCTGTGGGTCTTGTCTGCCCCCCTCCCTGAGTAGACCTGTGGGTCTTCTCCGCCCCCTCCCTCTCCGAACATCACCAGATCCTTAGACTGCCCACCTTGTGCTACCATGAACGCCCTGGACATAATTGGACAACCACATTCCCACCCCACGGTCTTCTGACCAATCACCTGTCACAGACCTCCCTCTCTGGGGGGGGTACAAGACCTGTCTCCCGAGGACATGGAGACAGAACTTGGTGTGGGCAGAACTCTCTCTGATCTCTGTCACGACCACTTTCTCAACGAAGGCCTTCGTTTGTTCTATTCTGAGACTTTCACGGCGGATAATTTTAACATGGACCAGAGACAGACGGGGTTCAGGGACACACGGCTTCTCTTGCAGCGCGGAGCCGTACCGAGCATCGCCCTCCCGGCCGTTCATCCTCCGGTCGCACCTGGACCATCCACCGCCGCCAGCAGTTCATCACTCAGTTCTGTGTGCTTGTTATAATTATACTAGATAACTTTTCCAGAGGTATCTCTGCTATGAGTTAGTGCAAACGAGCTAACTTGATATTAGGCTACTCGGTGTAGAATGATGGTATTTTGGTGAAATGGTAGCTATTGTGCTAGAAGTAGTTGGAGAGCTCACTGTCTGCTGTCTCTGGTGTCCATTTTTACTCCTGTGTTACAGCTCAGGGGAACAATTCATTTATATGCATCTGTATGTTTCACTCATTGAACAAATAAATTCTAACCCTTTGAGGAGTACGATCACACCTGTGTGATTTGTTCTGGGTGGGCCCTGGGGAGTACGATCACACAGGTGTGATTTCGAACGCGTCCTTAGAATGTCCAGTTTGGCTTATTACGTAACAATAAAGCCTTCAGCAGTAGCCTACGTGTATATTATAAACATAAGTCTCAATGTACTGTATATTTTGCAAAAGTATACCTTTATTATCCATATGTAAACGCTCAGACAATTTAGTTAGCTAATGTTAGCTAACAGCTAACCAAAAATAACTCACGCTTTACTCACGTCACCTAGTAAACCATAATATTATACTTTTCCTTGACTTGGATATCACTTTCAACATATTTTACCTATTGTATAACCAACCAGAGATCGAAATAATAGATATACATTCACAAATATGCATCTAAAACATCCGACAATCGTCTTGTCTTTCGTCTCATTTACATGCGGCCATCTTGGATTTGTTTGTGTTCCGGCAACAAAGATGAACTTTGATGATGTCCCACTTGACCCCGTACGCCTCAGTATTTTCTCGTGAGAGGAGTAGGTTATCTCGTTGACCCTTTGACACCCACAATGCATTGAGTAGTGATCAAAACAAACAACATGGCAGCTTCCGTTATCGGTAATAGCCAAGTTAGCTTGTCGACAGCTACACTACGATAATATTTCATATCCATTCACTGTAGATTCACTTGAATATTTGAAATTCAGAACAGCAATGACAGTAATAAGTTATACCCCTAATTTGCAACAACCTATTAAAAAACACGTTTCTTAATTTTTACCACAATATTATTTTACTCGTATCAGGTCCTACATGTCCAGGAACCCCCATCACCCTGTGTGACTCCCCAGTCAACACTGTGGAGTCCTTCCGCTTCCTGGGCACTATCCTCTCCCAGGACCTCAAGTGGGAACTGAACATCAGCTCCCTCATCAAGAAAGCACAACAGAGGATGTACTTCCTTCGGCAGCTGAAGAAGTTCAACCTGCCAAAGACAATGATGGTGCACTTCTACTCAGCCATCATTGAGTCCATCCTCACCTCCTCCATCACCGTCCGGTACGCTGCTGCCACTGCCAAGGACAAGAGCAGACTGCAGCGTATCATCCGTACTGCTGAGAAGGTGATTGGCTGCAATCTGCCTACCCTCGAGGACCTGCACACCCCGAGGACCCTGAGGCGAGCGAGGAAGATTGTGGCCGACTCCTCCCACCCTGGACACTCCCTGTTTCAGTCACTCCCCTCCGGCAGAAGGCTGCGGTCTATCAGGACCAATACCTCACGCCACTAAAACAGTTTCTTCCCCTCTGCTGTTGGCCTCTTCAACAAGGCCAAGGGACCACACTGACTCAAATGACTTATTGCTTAAAACACTCTGCTTTTGCACTGCACCACAACATGGTATCTTGTACATTTGTATTTTTTGTAATATTTGTATTTTTATATTGTAATTTACGGCAACTTATATTTATTCCACTTAGTACTGCTAGTCTATGTACCCTTAGTATAGTTAGTCCACATATTTAAATTTTAGGTATATGTTTATTGTATGCACCTTCCTGCCAAAGAAAATTCCTTGTCTGTGCAAACTTTCATGGCGAATAAATCCCTTTCTGATTCTGATTCTGAAAGGTACAATCACGACACACGTTGCATATCATAGAATATCTTTAGCACAAACATTCATACATAGCGAACAGATATAACACTATCACATACAAATAAGCGCGAGTGAATGAGCATTAGGGGACTGTTTTACTCTGCGCATCAGTGCAGGTTTATATTGGGGGATTGACCACATGAGGAAACTTGCAAATTTTATGGGTATTTGGGTGGCTCTGAAAAGAACCTTTGGTTTGCTTGAAGACCTAACTAAACAATGCGCCTCAGGCCGACTAGTACGTTATCCAAGAAGAGGTCGTTCCCCAAGTGGTTGAGGTGAACTCCGTCCCTACGATAGCAGTCCATCGTATGCCTGATGTTAGCTTTTGAGATGCCAACCGTGCTCATGAACCCCGCAACGCCGGCGTTAACAAGTCGCCGCGCCCTTTCAATGCCGTATGCATTGATTCCCGGGACACGAGTACGGTATTCTCGACGCTGGATGATGTCGGAATAAACTATGGTCGTCCTGGGGAAAATCAGGTGGATCCTGTGAAGATCCCGCCTCATCGTCGCCAGAAGAGAACATGCAGACAGAAGACCCAGGTCGTTTCCACCGAGATGTATAACGATCACCGCTGGATCTTGATCCGGCGTTGTGCACAGCAGCTGCACGAGCTGCTCCCACCGCATCCCTCTCTGGCCCATACACCGGACCCGGCACTGCAACCCCAGGTTGCTCGCGAACTGCTGTTGCCGTGTGGCGTGCAGATGGCGCTGCAGCCAGTAGACAAGGGAACTTCCGACAATCCAGACCGTTGGCTCTTCTCTGTTCATAATGCTTGGTGAATGTACGCCAATGACCGATTTGACGGCAAATAAAGGGTTGGATATGCAAATTAGCAAGCTTGTGTCCCATTTTTTGAAAGGGGCATAGGTGGGAAAAATGCTACTGTACATTTGACCCCTCCCACCTGTCACTTGCTAAAACATGGCCGACTACCTGATCTCTATTAGCCATTAGCTTTCAGTAGCCTATATCCCCATTCATGCAACCAACGTATACATCATAACCACATGTTAAAACCACTTTATGGATGAATATTTGAAAATCGGAATAGCAATATATCCCAAATTTGCAACAACCTGTTCAAATAAATGAATACACGTTTCATTTTTACCACAGTAACTTTTTTTTTTACTAGTATTGATCACGTCACGTCAGATGACACATCAGCTCAGATGATTTTGCGCCCTATGATTCGCGCTCTATGATTCAAAGCTCATATGATTTGCGCACACATCCTGCACAGTCATACACAAATTCAGACACTCAATTGAGAAGCAATGGCGAGAAAGCAATTAACCGAGCAAGACATTAGAGACGTGTTTTTTCAATCGGATGATGAAGGGGATTTTGCCGAGGAATTCAATGGCAGTAGTAGCGACAGTGAGGATGGAGATCTTCCTGTCAATCTTGTGGCTATTGCCAACCCTGAGCCTGAGGGCGATGGAGGCAGGGATGAAGTGGAGGCAGTTAGCTCTACCGGCTGGAGAGCTGCTAGCAACTTCAGTCCCCCTGGACCTGCTGTTTTCTTTGATAGCAGTCAGTCTGGTGTCCGAACCCCCCCTGCATCTCTTTCTGAGGCAAGTTGCTTCAAACTTTTTTTGACAGAGGACCTGGTTAGGGATATCGTTGAGGAAACCAATCGGTATGCCTCTCAGCTGCAGGAGCAGAGCGGGCCAGGAGTGGGTAAGCTGGCTAAGTGGCTACCCACAAACATAGATGAGATGTATTCATTTCTCATGGCAATGCTACTCATGGGTGTTGTGAAGAAGTCCTCTCTGAAAGAGTACTGGAGCACAGACCCCATGCTTGCCACTCCTTTTTTTGCTTCCCTGTTCTCACAGGACCGCTTCCTCCTCCTTCTCCGCTGTCTTCATTTCCAAGACAACGAAAGGGCAGATGCAAGTGACCCTCTGAACAAGATCAGGAACATTTTCCATGGCCTTACCTCTGCCTTTGGTCGGGTCTTTGTTCCTTTCAAGGATCTCTGTATAGACGAGTCCTTGATGCTGTGGAAGGGTAGGCTGCGCTTCCGTCAATTCATACCGGCAAAAAGGCACAGGTTTGGAGTTAAGTTCTTTGTGTTGTGTGATGTACGTACTGGCTATGTTCAGGACATGATCATATACACAGGATCCACAACAGACATCCAGCATCATGATGTGCTTGGGATCTCAGGGTCTGTTGTCATGACCTTGCTTGCTCCACACCCGAGGAAAGGCCATGTACTGTACGTGGACAACTGGTACAGCAGTCCAACCCTCTTTCAGCATCTCCTGTCTCTTGGAACAGGTGCCTGTGGGACTGTGCGGTCCAACAGGAAGGGGATGCCACCCTTCACCTGCAAAATGAAAAAGGGAGATGTTGAGTTCAAGGAGAACGGACAACAGCTGGCAGTGAAGTGGCATGACAAGAGGGATGTGCATGTCATTTCCACTGTGCATGCATCTGGAATGGCTGCCACTGGAAAAGTGGACCGTGTCACAGGAGAGGGAATTGTAAAGCCATGCTGTGTCCTGGATTACAATTGGAAGATGGGAGCCGTAGATAAGGGTGATATGCTCAATAGCTACGTACCCTGTGCACGAAAGACCACCAAGTGGTACAAGAAGATATTTTTTCATCTTCTTGACAATGCAGTCCTCAATGGCTTCATTGTCCATCGCCAACTGTCAGGTGAGAGAATTTAACAATACATTTTAGTTCATTATATTATATCAGACTCCTGCTTTCACATTTAGCATGAAATAAAACAATGACAACTGTATTAGAATGACACGTCACAAAGTGTTTCACAATAACATGTAGTCTTACTCAAATCCTCCCCCCCCCCCCCCCTCCTTCTCTTTCATGCAGGGAAGACCATACCTTACCAGGAGTACAGGATGAACTTGATACGGCAGGTCCTTGAAGTGCACCACACAGCTCGGCGTCCATCAGCTGGTGGCCGTCCTGCCGCAGACAATCCTCTCCGACTGACAGGCAGGCACTTCCCCTCTGAGATTCCCCAGACCGGCGTTCAGGGAAACAAGACCCGGCGGCAGTGCAAAGTCTGCAAATCAAGCACACGTCGGACAAAGCAGAGGCAGCTCACAAAATACATGTGTGCGCCTTGCAACATCCCCCTGTGTTCTGCTCCGTTTTTGAGGAGTACCACACTCTAAAACATTATTGATTTTACTTAGCCGCTGAGCGGGATTTAAAAGCCAGCGGTTCATACAGCAAGTTTTCAGCTGTATCACTATTTTACTTGGCCTTTTTTTTTACACAAAAAAGCTCCCTTGTCTATTGTAGTTGTTCCTGTCCATGTCTCTCCCTCCCCAAAACAACAAAAACAAAATAAATGTTATTTCTGTGTCGACATTGTTCAGTATGTCTATTGTTGTTGTTGTTTTCGGTCCTGCCCACCTCCCCCCCACCCCCACCCCAAAAAAACTGTTATTTCTGTGTAGACATGGTTCAGTATGTCTATTGTTGTTGTTGCTTTCGTTCCTGCCCCCCCCCCCCACCCCCCAAAGAAAAAAAAAAATGTTATTTCTGTGTAGACATGGTTCAGTATGTCTGTTGTTGCTGTCATTGTCCCCCCCCCCCCCCCCCCCCCAAAAAAAAATTCTGTTTAGACATTGTTCAAAAAAATATTCAATTCAGACTCAATACACATAGTTGTTGAATCATGCACTAATAATTCTTTCTGTTTCAGACGGACTTCAAGATATCCAGCCATTGTACCATAATCATGCACTAATAATTATTTCTGTTTCAGACGGACTTCAAGATATCCAGCCATTGTACCATAATCATGCACTAATTATTCTTTCTGTTTCAGACAGACTTCAAGATATCCAGTCTTTGTACTTTCAACCAAGAACCTATACATTTTCCAGGAGCTTGCTCGATCGCCTTTTTGCGAGGGGTCAGGGAATAGTTTTCCAGTCTCGCCTATATTGGCTCAAATGGGTGGACTGGTTTTTCGATTCCATCTGGAAAAGAGGTTCGTTATGTCAAATAAATGTCATTGCTTATAAATACGGAAGTAGTGTGTCTTTTGTACATTTAGAGAATCCATTGTATCTAGCACAGTACGGTATGGGTAAATTCCTACTGAGCTGGTAACGCAGCTCAAATCGTGTTCACAAAATAAGTTACTAGATGGAAGCAAGCCAGAGAACAAAACGATCCATAACAATCAATTTATACTGACTAGGTGCATCTGCATTGTGTATTCGTTATAATCCGACTACACAGACTACATAACATAGCCTAGTAAATTAGCAACAGCTAGCTAGTTGAATGAGACTACGAGCTAGCTAGTTTAGCAAAAACATCACGTCGTGAAATACGACAGTTCATTCTTTCATCTCAGCATCAGTTGAACAAATACTTCAGTCACCAGAATAGTAGTCAAAATACATACTTTGAAGGTCTCGCCAGAAGAAATACTTCACGCAACGGTAGGATAAACAAAATAGCAAATAGGATTAATCTTCGTCACTAATACGGGGTGGCAAACTAGGTCAATGGAAAATGCGAACCAAGAAATGCTGAAATTGTATAGCAATTCGATTTTAATATGTCATAATCAATTTCTGGAAAGTTGAGATTGATCCAAACTCACGCGCAAAAAGAACTCACTCTGGGGGGACAGTCGAGAAATTTAGAACGTACTCCTCAAAGGCAATCGCTTAAAATGAAAATGCATTTCTGGAAATGCATTTGAATTTGAATTGTGGTCACGATTTTACAGCCACGTTCTTGAAAATAAAAATGCATTTCTGGAAATGCATTTGAATTTGAATTGTGGTCACGATTTTGCAGCCACGTTCTTAAAATGAAAATGCATTTCTGGAAATGCATGAATTTTCAAATTTTACATTTCAAATTGAATTTTGGTATCTATTTGCTGGGGCATGTTTTGAAAATTAAATCTCAAATGTCTATTTCTTTTTCATTTTAATTAAGTGAAAGATTGAGCACTCTTGAAGAAGAAAATTAAAATGCAAATAGGATGATTGATTACTAATTTCATTTATGAGTCAAATAATGCAGCCACATTCTTAAAATGCAAATGCATTTCTGGAAATGCATTTGCATTTGAATTTTGGTAACGATTTGCTTCCATATTAAACGTCATTTTAAGTTTTTCCCTTCTCATGATATTTTCAGGCATTTAGCCTACTCATTGCATTCATTCATTAATAAAGAACCCCCTTTGAAGATTATTCTACGACGTTACCCGGCAGTAGAAGATGGAATCGCGATTTAAACAGCACCATCTGCTAACTGAAAATATGCCCCCCAAAACGTAAATAAGCTAGACATTTATTTAGTGGAAAATCGCTCATTCATAAAAAGCTCACTGGTAGCGATCATTGTCAGTAACAACGCAAAATGCGATATAGCCCTGTGTGTAGAAGCTGCCCCGTAAATTCTACTACTACAGTACAATACTAGACTACTCCTGTGTTCGTCTTGGTAGCGATTGCGTTGGTTAAATTCGATTCAACGTTCCGTTGTACGGTTTAGGCTGAAATTAATTATTTTCATGAACAGATTGACAAAGTTTAGGCTGTGGCAATGAAGTTCAGGTTAGTAGTCAGATAGTTTCACCTATTGAAAGACTTTTGATTTAAGTAAGGGGAGTGCCGAACATGTTTTGTCGCCTTTTGACTTCCTAAACAGCTGTGTAGCTTGTAGTGTCTCGCGTAGCTTGTAGTGTCTCGCGTAGCTTGTAGTGTCTCGCGTAGGCTACAGCGTTGCAGTGATACACTGAATTGAAACCACATGTAATGATAATTTCACCCACAAATCGTTTACTTGTAATCTAATGTCATAATAAATCCTACAACGAAAATGTATATGTGAGGAATGTTTATTTTAACGATTGAAAACAGATGCATCATAGACCACTGTAGTATGTGTTGCCCGGGCAACACAGGCTAATGTCATGATGCTAATACTTCAGTGAAATAGTAGACTACTGTTTCCGAAAGTAGATGTACTTCCTTAATAATATCAGCTTATATTGTACATTACACATCACAATTGTGTGTCATATCACAAAGTAAAATGAGTAAATAGTTATCACCCTGGCCTCTTTGCTTGTGGCGTTTCTGCAGCTGCCTTGCAGTAAAGCTATAGTTAGCCTAGCTATCCCCCAAGTTAACAGATGTGAAACGAATGTTCTGCTACAGGTAGTCACGCGTGTTTTCGTGACGTTAGTGACGTTAGTAACGTCAGTGACTGTGGCGAGCAAATTAGCCACCGTTAGCTTCACTTTTCACCACAAAAAAGCAATTTCTACTTAAACCATGCAACGGAACGTAAATAAAAATACAGCCAACGCAATCGCTACCAAGACGAACCTTTTGACACCGCCGTTGTGTATGTAGTTCAAATATTGACTGATCCTTAGGGGGGCGAAAATAAACAATAAATAATATATATGTGAGAGAACAAAGGTTGTGCCCTTGCCGAAGGCAAAGCACACCCAATAATAATATATATGTGAGAGAACAAAGGTTGTGCCCTTGCCGAAGGCAAAGCACACCCAACTAGAGAGGATACAATTTCTGGAGAAATTGTAGGGTGTGCTTGCTTGGGTCGGTTGCACAGGGGTCCGTTTTTTAATGACATTTTTACAACTGATATTTCTGTATATTTTATATAAAAATGCATACTTATTATTTATAAAGATTACATAGATTTAAAAGCATTTTTTTTTTTGCTGCTCATTTACAACTCAAAATACGAGTGAAGTGTAGAATGAAATATGATTTATTCTTATTTCCCCTGCAAGAGGCAGCCTCATAGCTGAATCAAAACTAATAAATTTGGCAGACCGGTGTAAAAACTGACCTAATCTCTATGACTTAAACGTCCCTTTAAGTTGTCCCTTCTCGTGATATTTTCAGGCATTTAGCCTACTCATATTGCATTCATTCATGAATAAAGAACCCCCTTTGAAGATTATTCTACGACGTTACCGGCAGTAGAAGATGGAATCGCGATTCAAACAGTACCATCTGCTAACTGAAAATATGCCCCCAAAAACGTAAATAATAGGTGAGTCAGGTGGCTGAGCGGTGAGGGAATAGGACTAGTAATCCGAAGGTTGCCAGTTCGATTCCCGGTCATGCAAACTGACGTTGTGTCCTTGGGCAAGGCACTTCACCTCACTTGCCTCGGGGGAATGTCCCTGTACTTACTGTAAGTCGCTCTGGATAAGAGCGTCTGCTAAATGACTAAATGTAAATGTAAATAAGCTTGACATTTATGTAGTGGAAAATCGCTCATTCATAAAAAGCTCACTGGTAGCGATCATTGTCAGTAACAACGCAAAATGCGATATAGCCCTGTGTGTAGAAGCTGCCCCGTAAATTCTACTACTACAGTACAGTACTAGACTACTCCTGTGTTCGTCTTGGTAGCGATTGCGTTGGTTGAATTCGATTCAACGTTCCGTTGTACGGTTTAGGCTGAAATTAATTATTTTCATGAACAGATTGACAAAGTTTAGGCTGTGGCAATGAAGTTCAGGTTAGTAGTCAGATAGTTTCACCTATTGAAAGACTTTTGATTTAAGTAAGGGGAGTGCCGAACATGTTCTGTCGCCGTTTCACTTCCTAAACAGCTGTGTAGATATTTTTGTAGTGTGCCTCGCCTAGGCTACAGCCTTGCAGTGAGCAACACTGGTTTGAAACCACAGGTAATGATAATTTCACCTACAAATCGTTTACTTGTAATGTCATAATAAATCCTACAACGAAAATGTATTTGTGAGGAATGTTTATTTTAACGATTGAAAACAGATGCATCATAGACCACTGTAGTATGTGTTGCCCGGGCAACAGAGGCTAATGTCATGATGCTAATGCATCAGTGAAATAGTAGACTACAGTTTCTGAAAGTAGACGTGGGCCTACTTCCTTAATAATATCAGCTAATATTGTACGTTACATTTCACAATTGTGTTTCACATCACAAAGTAAAATTAGTAAATAGTTATCACCCTGGCCTCTTTGCTTGTGGTGTTTCTGCAGCTGCCTTGCAGTAAAGCTATAGTTAGCCTAGCTATCCCCCAAGTTAACAGATGCGAAACAAATGTTCTGCTACAGGTAGTCACGCGTGTTTTCGTGACGTTAGTGACGTAACGTCAGTGACTGTGGCTAGCAAATTAGCCACCGTTAGCTTCACTTTTCGCCACAAAAACTTAACTTGAGCCTAAACCATGCAACGGAACGTAAATAAAAATACAAGCAACTCAATCGCTACCAAGACGAAACTTTTGACACTAGGTTGTCTATGTAGGCCAAATATTGACAAAGATTTATGGGGGCAAAAATAAATAATAAATATATATGTGAGAGAACAAAGGTTGTGCCCTTGCCGAAGGCAAAGCACACCCAATAATAATATATATGTGAGAGAACAAAGGTTGTGCCCTTGCCGAAGGCAAAGCACACCCAACTAGAGAGGATACAATTTCTGGGGAAATTGTAGGGTGCGCTTGCTTGCGTCGGTTGCAGATGGGTCCATTTAATAAACAAGCTGAACCCCCTTTGAAACAAGCTATTCTCTAACCACGTTGTCACAGGCAGTATTTTTCAGATGGAATCGCGATTCAAACAGTACTAGTACCACCTGCTGACTGAAAATATGCCCCCAAACACGAAAATAAGCTTGATATTTATTTAGGGGGAATGGCTAATTCAAAAAAAGTTTGCTGGAAGCGATCATTGTCAGTCAAAAGCGACTTTTTGGTCTCAGTCTAGAGCCCTGTCTGGAGAAGCTGAATTGTGCTACGAGCAAGCTAACGTTACTGTAGACTCACGGTGTTCCGTACAAACTCGGACGTATAGCGACTTCAAATGAGGCTGCAACGGTCAAAAATAAGGCTACAGCTAATCTGATAGCATCGTAGTTGCCGGAAAACGCTTGGCAACTTTCTGAGCTATGATTGACATGATGTTGAACCAATAATACACGTTAAAATATAAAAAACGGCGACATACGGCGTGGTTCGGAAACATCATGAGTAGCTCACGGTGTTCCGTTTTCCGATATTATTTAACTCATGGTGTAACGTTTGCTTCTTTCCACCAGGGGTCCAACAGATGGAAACATGTTTAACTGACAACCACAACGATAAAACATTTAAAGACACTTGTTAGACACATATAAGAAACGTATATGTGTTTATACTCATAATATAATATACATAATATACACATGTATAATATGGATACTATTATATGGATGATAATAATATGTATAATAACCTAATATACATTATTAGTATATACTATCCATATAAATTACCCTAAGTATGTATATTACGGACTATTCTAATTGCCCATTATTTTAATAACCAAATAAGTCACTTAGATTTGCTTTTGCTTGTGAAAGGCAACACATTACACTTTCTTTCATCGCAAGAAAGTTGGAATAGGAGCTTGTATTTGTGTGGTTGTAGGCAGTTATTCGCTAGCACACAGGTTTTCAGGGATACTTTATGGGAACACAGTGGAAGCTTCTGTGATTCTAGAGATTACCCCTTGCCTTGAATATGCGTGTCAAAATGAAAGCTGGTGGAAAGTTGGCGTCCGTCACAGGGTTCTCACAGGGACAAGTTATTCCTTAGGCTAGGCTACTTCTCAGCGTTAAAAATACAAGGTGTTGTGAAATGGACAAATTGTATGTGGACAAAGCCAACTTCAATCCATAATTGCATTCACTCTTTATTTCCATAGCTATTGTGGTCTCAAACTAGCATAACTACATATTCTACACATACATATAGAATTGTAAATCAATTGGAGCCCTGCCTTCAACAGAGAACTGTGAGATGTTGTGTTTAGAAATATATTAGGATCATTAGCTTCCCTGCATAAGAACAGGTACTGACAGGAGGCACAACGAGAACGCTGATCCATATGCCTCCCAAAAAAACTATTAACATTAAAGTTAAAAGATTAAACTGATTAAAGATTAAACTGTTGAAATGCAGAACATATTTAACAAAAGCATTAAACAGAACTGGGTAAAATAGCCAAAGATAGCAAACATATATACAAAGTGCTAGATCTCACTGAGGAAGCACTTGGGGCAGTACCAGTCCCCTGCTGGCACACTTACAATCCCCAAACAAGTGAGGTGGAACCAGAGCTCACAAAGTTCACACTGGACTCACTCGTACATGGCATCCTCCTCACCTGCCTCCTCACCTGAGGGAGGGGATAGGCTATGGCAGACAGCGCAGTGTCCGCCAAGCTCCTCCACTACTGCCATCTGCCTCTCCTTCTCTGCCCTCTTCCTCTCCTTTTCCTCCCTCTTCCTCTGGGCCTCCTCCCTCTTCCTCTGCGCCATCTCCCTTTTCCTCAGCACTTCTGCCTGTCTCCCAAGCCGAGCTTCCTCCTTCTCCTCTTCCTCCTGTCGGACCAGCAGCTCATTGTACTCGTCACTGGTGACGACCCGAGCACCAAGTGGTGGCCTCCTCCTCACCACTGGTAGCCGCTGGTCTTGACGGTTGGCCATCACTGGGGGCATTAAAATGTCTCCCCACTTGGCTGAGACCAGACCTGCTCGCACCAAAGGATTGGATTGGGCAGGTCCATGGCAGGTGCAGGTTCGGCAGCAAGGGGTGGTCGCCGTGGTGGGGGCTGGGCCGGTGGTGGTCGCCGTGGACAGGGCTGGGCCGGTGGTGGTCGCCGTGAAGGGGGCTGGGCCGGTGATGGAGGGGACTGGGCCGGTGGTGGTCGCCGTGGACGGGGCTGGGCCGGTGGTGGTCGCCGTGGAGGGGGCTGGGCCGGTGGTGGTCGCCGTGGAGGGTGCAGGTCTGACTTTGGTCAGCTGTGTCTTGTCATAGCCTCCCCTGTTGCAGGGGAAGAGGCCTGTCCTCCTGAAGGCTGCTCTGATGTTCTCAGGCTTGGCAGCCTTAGGCCAAGCTTCCTTAAGGAGGGGGGAAAAGTTTTTTTTCCCAAAAAAAACATCCCCCCTCACCAGGCCAAGACGGGCAGCATCCCGGTCAAAAATCCTCTTCAGAGGACCAAACACCCCCACATCCAGTGGCTGCATCACGTGGGTGGTGTGCGCAGGGAGGCACACAACCACCACCATGTTCTCCCTGCAGAACCGGATGGCTTCCCTGTTCTTATGTGGCTCCGCCTGGTCGACCACAAGGAGCAGAGGCCTCTCTGGGGGGGCATGTTTGATAAAGTGGCCTAACCACTGCAGCCACAGGCCACTGTCCATATAGCCTTTCTCTGACCTGCCATAGATGGCACCAGGGGGACCTTCCAGGACATATGGAGCACTCGGGAGGCAGCCAGTGAAGATGACAAAGGGGGGGATGTCTGCCCCTGCAGCACTGATGCAGCTGTGCACAGTGATGTGCTCCCGGGAGGTCACCTGCTGCCGGTAGATGTGCCTCTTGCCCTTAGGCGCCAGCACCCGCTCCCTAGACTTGGGTTTGTCCCCAAACCCCGTCTCATCGGCATTAAAAACCAAGTGCGGTTTCATGTGGAAGCCGTGTTGGTGGAAGATTGGCTCGTAGAGATCAAAAAAGCCATCGATGGCTTCTTCCGTGGCCGCAAATACCCTGGCCCTGTCGATATGGCTGGGGATCCTGGTAGACAGCTCCGGGTGGCGAGCCCGGAACCGTGACCACCAGTTGTCGCTCAGGCCCCGCTCCAGATTAATAAGAGATGCCCTCCCTGAGGCTTTCACCATCTCCAGCGCGTACACCTTTATGGTGGCCCGGCTCAATGGCCACCCATGGTCTGCCATCCACAGGGAGTACCTGATGAGCTCCTCTTCCTCATCCGGAGTGATGGCCAGGCTGGTGTGGGGCCCATGGGTGTACTTACCAGTCACCCAATCCTGGAGGGTTGTGGCAGGCATGCCACTTTCCTTGGCCACTTCCCTCACACTCCTCCCCCCCTCACCTCTGCCACCCTTACCTCCATCTCCTGAGGGGTGTAGGTCCTCCTCCTCTTGGATTCTTTTGATGTCATAGCTGTAGAAATAGACAAAGAAAACGACAATCCTTTATTCAGGCCTATCACACATTTTGAACACACGTGTGGATGGTGGTGGAGAACACCAGGGGACCAGACCTAGTGCTTCACATGTCCTGACAAGGGACAGAGACAGGAGAGCAATCTGAGAATGATAACTAAGCGTTATCGTTTGTGGCATAATAGATGAAGCTCCAGTTCTTCTAGATATTGTTTTTGCTGGTGCGCCACAGTTAGGCTACAATACAGTATATTGATGATCATATATATTGATCATGCTTAGTCTACTAATAAAGGCAAAAGACACCACAGGGATTTGAACCCCGTCCTGACAAAGCAGGAGTGCCACCACTGGAGTCAAAGGGAGCGCCACACAGTATTAGACCCTACTGTACCTGTTTTCTATTTCATAATACATTAAATAAGGTTGACTATAGCATCAGTAATAACTGTTCAGTAATTGTATTTTAAGAAAGAGAAATATCACGTCCTAACAGTAGTGTTCAGTCTAATGATTTTAGGTTGCGGCTGCACAAGACGCAACATGACAGTTAAGGTTTCCTGAGGTAATTTGTTTAAATAAATCAAAATCTGAATTCGGTTTATTTGCCATGTATGTTATAAAAACACGGAATTTACTGTGGCAGGGAGGTGCAAAACACTAAACATATACAAATGGTCTTATTGGGTAGTTTTGATAATGATTGTAAAGGAATACATTGGCATTAAATAAAATAAGATCAGTTTGACGTAATTCAATACATAATAATACATTTATATTGGTTTCACTCAAAAGGACGCGTCATGACAGTCAATTTTCCTGCGGTGATTCTAGCATTAAACCATCGCGTAATCAAGACTGTAACTGTAGTGAGCAGGTTTTGCTATGTAATAAGTGCACATGCGCATGCGTTCAGACTTGAAGTTATGCCAGGTAAACGGTCAACCTTATACCTTGGTCTCTGGTCCATTCTTTATTAGAAGTACTATAAAGTACAATCCATGGCGTCTGAAGTCGTCGTCCTCGCCTCTGAGATGAATGCAACTATTCAACACAAGTGACCGGAATGTTCCGTGCAGTTTGACTACAAAAGAAGAACTTGAATTTGCGTAGTGAGCTAGCAGATATAACGTGCAGCTACGTTAGTACGATTGAGGGGATCGTTAAGGTAAACCAAAATGGATTCTCTTTTTTCAATAAGTCCGCCCGAAGCTTTTGACTTTGGAGTCTTTGGTAGTTGGCCTAATTGGATCCGACGCTTTGAAAGATTCCGCTGATCCGATGATCAGAGACCGCCTTGTCGTAGGCATCAGAGACCATAGACTTTCAGAGACGTTACAGCTAGATTCTGAGTTGACTCTCGTGAAAGCGATCACAAAAATCCGTCAAAGTGACGAAATAAAAAAGCAACAGCCTGCATTAAGACAGAGTAGCATGGATAGCACGGATGCAAACATTGATGTAGTTCGATTCAAGTTCAAACAGAAATACTCTCCACATGGAAAAAGTGGTTTTAAACCAAAGGACAGAACAGTGCAAACTTTTGCAAATGCAAATGGTTGTGGCAGATGTGGAAAAACACATGAAAATACACTGAATGCATGTCCCGCGCGCACTGCTGAGTGCAAGAAATGTAAGAAAAGGGGACATTTCGCAGCAGTCTGCAAAACTAAAATGAGAGTGGAGGAAATCAAGGAAAGTGACTTTGAGGAACGTGTAGAGACATTGTTCCTGGGCACAGTGAAATGTACGAAATCCAGCACATTCTGCCAGAAGTCGGTCACAGTGAATGGTCAGCAGATGACGTTCAAGTTGGACACGGGCGCTGCAGTGACAGCTATTCCGGCACATTTGTACTCGCAAAGGCGACATGGAAAGCTGTTACCGACAATAAAAAGACTGTGGACCAAGTAGCATTCCCATATATTTAGTCATTTAGCAGACACTCTTATCCAGAGCGATGGATAGAGGTGAAGGGACATTTTACTGCGGATATTAGCCACAATGGAACTGTAGCGAAGCAGCAGGTGTATGTTGTGCCTGGCTTAGTGACACCTTTGCTTGGCTTACCAGCGATACAGGACCTCTGCCGGCTCAGTCCAGTGCAAGTCATCACAACAGCTGAAGTAAGCTACAAAGAACAATATCCTAGAGTTTTCAGTGGCTTAGGTAAGCTAGAGGGAGAATACAAAATTTAAAGAAAATGCCACTCCCTTTGCCCTCTCTGTGCCACGCCGTGTACCATTGCCCTTAAGGGGAAAGGTTCAAGAAGAGTTAAAAAGGATGGAGGAAATGGGTGTTATTTCTCCCATAGAGGAAGCTACAGAGTGGTGCGCTTGAATGGTTATAGTACCAAAACCTAATGGAAAAATTAGAATATGTGTCGACCTAACCCGCCTGAACGAAAATGTTTGTAGGGAGCGACATATTCTTCTAGCTGTCGACGAGACGCTAGCTAAGCTAACTGGGGCTAGGATTTTTTCCCAAACTGGATGCCACTGCGGGTTTTTGGCAGGTGCCTTTAAACAAAGACAGCTCCACTCACCACCTTCATCACACCGATAGGTCGTTATTGTTTTAATCGGCTTCCCTTTGGAATATCGTCCGCACCAGAACACTTTCAGAAGCGACTGACACAGATGCTTGACGGCCTGGAGGGAACTTTGTGTCATGCAGATGACATCCTGGTGTTCGGTGCTACGCCCAGAGAGCATGATGACAGAGTGCATCAAGTATTGCAAAGGTTGCAGCAGCGAGGCCTAACTCTGAATGACAAATGTCAGTTTGCAGTGAAGCAGGTCAAATTTCTCAGGCACATTGTCAGTTCAGAGGGCATACGAGCAGATCCCGAGAAGATCAGGGCGATTAGAGAGATGCCGCCACCCAAAGACGTGGCCGACATAAAACGCTTCATGGGGATGGTCAACTATGTGGGAAAATTCTCTCCTAACCTGGCAGAGCTCACAGGGCCAATCAGAGACCTCCTGAAAGCTGACAACATGTGGATGTGGGGAGCAGCGCAGCAGTGTGCCTTTGAAAAGGTGAAAAAGGAGCTCAGCTCATCTACTGTCCTTGCCCAGTACAGTCCAGAGAAACAGACCAGGGTTTCAGCAGATGCATCCTCTTATGGATTAGGAGGGGTCTTGTCTCAGCTTCAAGAATCTGGAGACTGGAGGCCAGTGGCTTTCATATCTTGCAGCATGACTGAGACAGAGCGCAGATATGCCCAAATCGAAAAGGAGGCCCTTGCTGTCACCTGGGCTTGCGAAAGATTTCAGACCTACCTCCTGGGCCTACACTTTGAGATGCAAACTGACCACAAACCATTAATAAGTCTTCTAAGCTCAAGGCCGCTGGATGACGTCCCGCCTCGTATTATGCGCTTCAGATTGAGACTTCTGCGATTTTCCTACTCGATAGTACATGTGCCAGGGAAAAATCTTATCACAGCTGACACTCTATCAAGAGCTCCACTCCTGTGTACGGCAACAGAGGAAGACCTTGCGCTCCAGAATGACGTGACAGCTCACATCAATGAGGTCATTCGGCAACTCCCAGCCACACCTGAGAAATTGCTACAAATAAGAAGAGCACAAGAAGAAGATCTTGTGTGTAAGCAGCTGTCCTCCCTGATCCACACAGGGTGGGAAAGAAACAGTTCTGCGCCACAGTTGAAGCACTTTTGGCAATACAGAAATGACCTGTTGATGGTGGATGGCCTGTTGATGAAAGGAAGGAGACTACTGATTCCAGCAAGCATGCAACAGGACATCTTGGACAAGATTCACCAGGGTCACCAAGGCATGGTGAAATGCATGGCCAGGGCCCATGAAGCAGTGTGGTGGCCTGGGCTGACAAATCAAATCAGAGAGAAGGTACGTCAGTGTGAAATTTGTGCTAAAGAGAGTCAAAATGCCACAGAACCTCTGATGACCACACCCTTGCCATCACGCCCATGGGAACGGCTAGCAGCTGACTTGTTTGAGTGGAAGAAGGGTCAGTATTTAGTAGTCGTTGATTACTACTCACGTTACATTGAGGTTGCCAATCTCACAAGCACTTCAGCAACAGCTGTGATTAAGAACATAAAAGCCATCTTTAGCTGCCATGGGGTGCCAGATACACTCGTCACAGACAACGGACCGCAGTATGCTGCCGCAGAGTTTGCAGATTTTGCTAAGGATTACAACTTTCAACATGTAACCAGTAGCCCCCGTTACCCGCAAAGCAATGGGTAAGCTGAACGTGCAGTAAAGACTGTGAAATCCCTATTGCAGAAGAGTGAGGACCCTCACAAAGCGCTTATGGCGTACAGAGCAACTCCTCTTGCCCATGGAGTATCACCAGCGCAGCTCCTGATGGGCCGCAACATCCAAACACTCCTTCCAGTCTGTCCAAGCACTCTCAAACCAGCATGGCCAGACTTTAGAGCTTTTGAGTTGAAAGACCAGGAGTTTAAGAGACAACAGGCTGAAGGATACAACAGACGACACAGAGCACGGGAGATGCCACCACTCCAGCCAGGTCAGAGAGTTTGGATACGGAATGTACCACACACAGGAGTCGTCTCTGGCTCAGCAGGGACACCACGTTCATACGTGATCCAAACCTCAACAGGCAGTCTCCGAAGAAGATCGCTCTGGATACGGGTGTCTGCTAAATGACTACATGTTATGTAGAATGAACCTAACCTATATGACTTAAACGTCACCTTAAAGGGGCGATTGATTGCAAAACCAATTTTACCTTGTCATAGTTGAAAAACGACAGTTTGGTGTGTAAAATAGACATACAGTGAACCTCAAAGTCCATTGAAACCTCTTTCCTATCAAAATTCAACTTTTTGAAACTGCAACCTGCAAACGCTAGCTTTTGAAACAGTGCAAGTTGTGACGTCACAACTTGCAGCATCAACTTTGTCACGCCCCAAAATGTACATTTACCCGCCCTCTGGTTTAGGAACATAAACGGAGGTCGCGTAGATCTCCGACACTTTTTTAGCTAACTGCATGCGCGCTGCTCGGTACTTCCACAGGAATTACAAATAAGAAAGTTCATACGTTTTCAAGATATTGAAAATGGAGCGCCGTAAATGCAGTGTTCCAGGCTGTACCGGGAATCCTGACACTTCACCATCTTCCCAAAGAACAAGACACTAGACATGCATGGCTGATGTTTATCTATGGGAATATTCCTATTAAGTACGACGCTAAAGTATTAATTTGCTCGGACCATGTCACCGAGGAGAGTTTTAAAAACCTGGGACAATGTAAAGCAGGATTTGCTATGAAGCTGTTGCTGAAAAGAGGTGCTGTTCCGACCTTAGGTTCATCACAACCGCAAGCTGTGTGATGTTGTCGCTAACAGTTATAAGCAATGCTAAGGTATCCTGCCTGTATCTAGCATCGGTAGAATGTGTGATGATTTAGTTTATTGGCAATGGGGCTAACGCGTTATTTCATGTTCCTGACTGTGTTTCATTCAAATAAATAACCCGTACATGTAAATCTACAATTCAAGATGCATGTTTGTCCAGATCTTTGGCAGGTTATTTTTTATCTCGCTAACTGAAGCTGAGTTGAATCACGATATAGTTTGGTTGCTAAGCTGTAACGTTCTACCCACCTAAGTCGATCCAGTTTGCTTCGACAACAGAAGGGGAAACAACTAACGTAATAATTTCAAATTATATCTAGTCAATCTGTTGAAAACAGTGTTGTGTAGACACAATAGATTTATTTGTACGTTTTTATTTCAAGTCTCCACCTTCGTTGTTTCAGTAAGTGTTGGCCGTGTTGCGTCTTTGCGCCACAGCTTCACTCGTTGTAAACCAACCAATCAGCGCGCAGCTCATCTATATATTCATGAGCATACCATAAAAAGAAAACCTAGCGTTTTTTCCCGGGAAAAATTCAGAGGATGTATCAGGGGGCATAGAACAGCACCCGGGCCATTTTCAGCCCAACCAATGTTACATACCCTATTCGGAGACCAAATCAAATTTATTTGTATAGCCCTTTTTACACGCAAGCATGTCACAGAGGGCTTCACATACGCCCATAGAACTGCCCCTCAACCAACCTAAACCCTCAAGGAAGACAAGGAAAAACTCCCATAAAAACTCTCAACAGGAGAAAAAATGGAAGAAGTTGAAGGATTCTAATTCTTTGTGTCTATTCCAATATGTAATGATGGTATTCTATGACACAAATATGTGTTCTAGAAAGAGTGGTCTGGAGTCGCAGAGGTCCGATAATATCAGCTTTAATGCAGCAGTTGGAAATCAACAAGTACAGAGCTCTGGGGTTGTCTACGTTTCCCTACCAGCAACAGAGTTTGGGTTGGTTCACGAAGTCCAACTGGCTATCTTTCCCTGCCCCAGCATATAATATACAGTGCAATTAAAACAGAAAGATGAAAAGAGGGTTGAGCTTGTTCTCTCGTGCATCAGGGAGTTGTTCTTGCCTCCGCGTCCCACCTGCTCGGGTGCCATCTCCACCCAGATTCAAGGTTGTTTCTGAAAATGAAAAGATAGAGACACAAAGAACAGCCTGCTTCCCACACTCAGTGTGAGACCCAATGTTTAAGCCTGAGCACACTTCTAAGTTTCATAACTTTAATAAGCACAATGCATAACTTTAATAAGCACAATACATAACTTTAAGACATGCCTCCTTCATAAATCCTGTTGTTATATTCACTCGTGCACAGTGCCCGTGATGCATTCAGTGATTAAAATGCCACACATATTAATAACTGGGATCATAGTTAGTGCCGTGCCTGATATGCAGCTGGTGATTACAGTTCTAGAATATGTGTTGTAATGTATTATACATTCTTTAATCCCTCTTTTGATCTCTGAAAACACCAGAGATCAATCAACATAGCCCGGACCAACCACCGCCTCCTCGTCCTGGTCAGCCAGCCCCAGCAACGGCATTTGGAACCCCTTCGTCGGGTTATCCTCAGCCGAGACAATGATCCTGTTACACAGGGACCTGATACAGTCATGTTGATATTGATATAGCACACTCTTAAGTAAAATAGCGGAAACCTTCTTAGTCCAGTACAATTCTAGTGTGGTCAAGCAGTATCACTCTTGGCCTAGTCGTAACCCTCTTTTCCGGACTCTCACATTCGTAGCAATAGCAAAAGGTTCACTGGCCCTTCTCCACCAACTCCTGCAACGTACAACTGGATTCTGGAGCAGCACAACACATGCTCCAGTGGTACCACGTACTTCCTTTCCCCAGCACCCTTAGGGCGTGCAAGGTTCTCTCGATGACCTTGAATGGTCCTGTCCATAAATGTACAACAGGCTTCTCCGAACATCGGATGATGTATTGGGGCAGGTGGGACAGGGTCTTCAAGGGGAAGGGGGGGGGCAGACCACTCCTAGGTCTGATGGGGCATAGGGGCAGGGTCTCCAAGGGGAAGGGGTAGATCATCCAGTGAGAAGGGGGGGGGGGACAGGGTCTCCAGGGGAACAAAAAACAAAAACAAAAAATATCCCATTACTGATTACACAATGTTGGCATACAAATCAACAATAATGATGAGACTATGCAGCGTTATGGCCAAGTGGTGAGGACACACTGGACACAGTGGGAAAACCCTAATGATGTTATAGGGGAAAACCCACCGTCACTCCACAGAGTGGACATTCGACATCCATGTATCCACGGCAGACCTGGACATGCTCACAGGCCCCCTTCACCACATACATACAACTTCAGCCAAGCTTTTAGAATTGTAATAAAATAAAATAAATTCGAAACAAATAGAAAAACCAGAAATTAGACAGGATATTTTAAAGTTTTCATAAGATCCCTCCTTTCATTGATAACTTTAATCAATACCCAATCTCCTCGTTTGACTCCTCCACTCTTTGGTTTACTGCTTCACCTGGAACAGAATTTAGCAGAAGACATATCTTTTCTAGTTAGCATTTTTTATAAAATTGGTCAACCATTTGATTCGCCTCTTCATCATGCTATGTGAAAGGTTTAAGTTGTGGTATTACATATGATCTCCAATAAATCAATTCAAATGGTGTTATGCATCTGGTATAGGACTGGGAAAGACTTCAATTCACATAGTAAACATACTGTATCTATAATTACCAGGCTGTATTGACCCTTCAGTTTTCTTATTGTTGAGCAAACACATGTAACAGCATCTAATAAGACCATACATCATCATTTGATAGTCAACTCCTATTAGTCATGCCTAGAAATGACAATCTGTTTCTTTGTTCCCTTCTTTAGAAAATCAACTGTTAGTCTAATTTCTTTCACTCCAAAAAACCTTTTCTGTCTTTTAAAACAGTTAAGTTTAAGACCAATATTGTTTTAGATTCTCTATTTTACCAAATCACAGCTCTTTTTATCAAAGATATGATCAAAGCAATTTTCATTATGCCAAACCAGAATCCGTATGCTTCTTAAATGAAATATAAACCAAATCATGTTCTTAATGTAGCTATTAACCAAACATTTTTCCCAACTATATTTTCTATAAAGGTCAGATAGGTAGAACTTCATAACTCGTTTTGCTGCAGTTCAAAACGAGCCAATTAGCTCAAACCATCATAACCACAATTTATCAGACTTGATGAGTCTTCCCAAATTATTTCAGAACTGAATGTTATAATAACCCTCTTCATAATACAACATTATCACAGCCTAACTGTTTATCCCAAACAGTATGCCAGGCTCTGATAAAACTCTCAAATAAAACTTAAAACCAAATTATAATTAAACTCCAAATAAAAGTACATTGAGTTATTTTCTCTTTCTCATTTTTAACCAAATTACATCTAATACCTTTATCAAAACTCTTAAAAACCCTAGATTTTACTATTTTGACTTAAAATGTTATCCCATATACCTTCAAAGTATATTCATAGTTTCCTCTTCAAAACATCAGTGTTTAAACCAATCATCTCTTCACATCCACAAAACGTTCTTGTTTTATTTCATAACCTTCCATGATCCTCTCTAAACCAATCCTTTATGTAACTTTCCAATTGCTTCCTCATAATTTTTCACATACATTTCCTCAAACCATTCTTTGACCAACACAGCTGTTTAGCGTTTACCGTCTATTCACTTAATTTTGCTCTAGTATAACTCTTCCAATTGTATTAGAACCAATTTATAAACCAGGGGTATACCCTCTGGGATCAACTTTGTAAGATCTCGACGTAACTGACTCTTTTAGCCCCCACCTTTCTCCAACTCTCCTCGGGATTTCTTTAACTTCTTGGTCAAAGGAAAAAACACACCACACTCCTCTCTATTTTTATTAAACTCAATCTGACTCCACACAAATAGACAGTGTTCAGGGATTCTAACCCTTGGAGAGGACTCTAACCTCCCTCTGGACAAAGACAACGAGTTTAGGGACTCTAACCCCTGGAGAGGACTCTAACCTCCCCTTGGACAAGACAACGAGTTTAGGGACTCTAACCCCTGGAGAGGACTCTAACCTCCCCTTGGACAAGACAACGAATTTAGGGACTCTAACCCCTGGAGAGGACTCTAACCTCCCCTTGGACAAGACAACGAATTTAGGGACTCTAACCCCTGGAGAGGACTCTAACCTCCCCTTGGACAAGACAACGAGTTTAGGGACTCTAACCCCTGGAGAGGACTCTAACCTCCCCTTGGACAAGACAACGAATTTAGGGACTCTAACCCCTGGAGAGGACTCTAACCTCCCCTTGGACAAGGACAACGAGTTTAGGGACTCTAACCCCTGGAGAGGACTCTAACCTCCCCTTGGACAAGACAACGAATTTAGGGACTCTAACCCCTGGAGAGGACTCTAACCTCCCCTTGGACAAGACAACGAATTTAGGGACTCTAACCCCTGGAGAGGACTCTAACCTCCCCTTGGACAAGACAACGAATTTAGGGACTCTAACCCCTGGAGAGGACTCTAACCTCCCCTTGGACAAGGACAACGAGTTTAGGGACTCTAACCCCTGGAGAGGACTCTAACCTTCCCTTGGACAAGACAACAAATTTAGGGACTCTAACCCCTGGAGAGGACTCTAACCTCCCCTTGGACAAGGACAACGAATTTAGGGACTCTAACCCCTGGAGAGGACTCTAACCTCCTCTTGGACAAGACAACGAGTTTAGGGACTCTAACCCCTGGAGAGGACTCTAACCTTCCCTTGGACAAGGACAACGAATTTAGGGACTCTAACCCCTGGAGAGGACTCTAACCTCCCCTTGGACAAGGACAACGAATTTAGGGACTCTAACCCCTGGAGAGGACTCTAACCTCCCCTTGGACAAGACAACGAGTTTAGGGACTCTAACCCCTGGAGAGGACTCTAACCTCCCCTTGGACAAGGACAACGAGTTTAGGGACTCTAACCCCTGGAGAGGACTCTAACCTCCCCTTGGACAAGACAACGAATTTAGGGACTCTAACCCCTGGAGAGGACTCTAACCTCCCCTTGGACAAGACAACGAATTTAGGGACTCTAACCCCTGGAGAGGACTCTAACCTCCCCTTGGACAAGGACAACGAGTTTAGGGACTCTAACCCCTGGAGAGGACTCTAACCTCCCCTTGGACAAGACAACGAGTTTAGGGACTCTAACCCCTGGAGAGGACTCTAACCTCCCCTTGGACAAGACCACGAGTTTAGGGACTCTAACCCCTGGAGAGGACTCTAACCTCCCCTTGGACAAGGACAAAACACAAAAACGGTTGATTTCCCACCACTGTTGGTTTGACTAGGTACGATGAAACATAGTAATCGTCTAAATTTGGTTCTCAGTTCCGAATAGCAGTACTTTGAATTAACAGGTGTCTGCTTACCTTTTTTTATGTTGAGGCCTCTGATGATTACGTCTGTCTCCTCGCACCGGTGTATGGGTCTCTCCCCCGATCCGTCGGTCGGGCCGGAACCCTCTGGACTCCCTCTTTTCAACGTCGGGGTCACCAGTTGAAGGATTCTAATTCTTTGTGTCTATTCCAATATGTAATGATGGTATTCTATGACACAAATATGTGTTCTAGAAAGAGTGGTCTGGAGTCGCAGAGGTCCGATAATATCAGCTTTAATGCAGCAGTTGGAAATCAACAAGTACAGAGCTCTGGGGTTGTCTACGTTTCCCTACCCGCAACAGAGTTTGGGTTGGTTCACGAAGTCCAACTGGCTATCTTTCCCTGCCCCAGCATATAATATACAGTGCAATTAAAACAGAAAGATGAAAAGAGGGTTGAGCTTGTTCTCTCGTGCATCAGGGAGTTGTTCTTGCCTCCGCGTCCCACCTGCTCGGGTGCCATCTCCACCCAGATTCAAGGTTGTTTCTGAAAATGAAAAGATAGAGACACAAAGAACAGCCTGCTTCCCACACTCAGTGTGAGACCCAATGTTTAAGCCTGAGCACACTTCTAAGTTTCATAACTTTAATAAGCACAATGCATAACTTTAATAAGCACAATACATAACTTTAAGACATGCCTCCTTCATAAATCCTGTTGTTATATTCACTCGTGCACAGTGCCCGTGATGCATTCAGTGATTAAAATGCCACACATATTAATAACTGGGATCATAGTTAGTGCCGTGCCTGATATGCAGCTGGTGATTACAGTTCTAGAATATGTGTTGTAATGTATTATACATTCTTTAAAACCTTGGGAGGAGCAATTCAGAGGGGGATCCCCTCCTCCAGAGACGGTTGGTGAGAGAGAGCAGCAGAACACAGGCTAAACATAGTCATACAGTGTCAATGGGTTTTGAAACACCAAAATCCATTGTTCAACTTTATAGATGTAGGACAGGACCGGGAGACTCGCGACCAGGTCCAGCGTTGGCCGACTGACGACCAGGCAGGTGCTGACAGCTCAAACCCCCCACACCACAAGGGATGTGTGTGGGGGGGGACAGAGAGAGGAGAGCAGGGATTAGAGAATGCCAGGAGCAGCTAACAGTTACAGTCATAATTAGGGATGCGTATTGATAAGACTAACGATTCCGACTCCTTATCAATTCCTGCTTATCGATTCGATTCCTTATCGATTCTCTTATCGATGTTCCCCTCTACAGCCATAGGTCTGTGCGTCCTGCACCCCCCCACACACACACTCGTTCTCAACAAATTTCTCAAACTGGCTTTGACTGGCTCTGAAATGAGCTAATACCTACCACCTCTAGGCCTCTGTTTTCAAAACAAAATCTAGTCGGAGATAGAAACTTTCAGTTTCCTTGTGTTCAAGCTTCTAGTACTCAACACCAGTAGGACTTACAGGGGTCCTAACAACAGGGGAAATAACTTCAGTGTCACCTTTCAAAAGAGACCATTTACATGCATGTACTCCAAATGGTTCAACAACAGCTTTCCATGTACTTTGGGTATGTTGTTTAGGCGTTTTCAGGCACATTTAACAAGACTATTAAAAGGTTAAACAATGAAAATGCGTTTAATAAGTTTAATAGTTTAATAATGGATTTAAAATCGATATGCTCAGTTTAATAATGCGACACGCGAACGTTTGCTGATAACACATGCTGCCCCGATAACGTGAAATGATCAATAAGATCAATACTAATGGGAGACGAATGCCGGAGCTAAAATGTATGCTTCAAACGACGGGACAGAAGATAACTAGATCGCCTACACACAATAAAGGCAAATTGCTTCTCACAGTAACAAGTGGTTGTGATCACTTTTGAGCAGTTTAGCTCTACCTTAGATAGTTAGAGATGAAGCGCGAAAGTTAGCTGCGCTGCTGCATGCATCGAACACATCCCAGATAACACATGACGTTGCGGCAACGTTACCAGTAAGTGCTCAGTTGGTAACCCGCGACGTTACCTTCTGGCAACGTCGTAGCAACGTTATAAAGGGAATGTTGCCAGTTGGTCCCATGGACAACGTTGCCACGACGTCGTACCTTGGTCGGCTGGTTACGTTATTTTTTGGTCCCGTGGACAACGTTGCCGTGACGTTGTACCTTGGTCGGTTTGTGCTTCATTGTCAGGGCCAACCGCCCCAATATAAGCAGTAGAATTGAGAAATATAGGTTACTTAGTTAACGTTGCAGTTACGGACTGGCAACGTCACAAAAGTATGTTGCTAGGAGGTCGCGGTTACAGACTGGCAACGTCGGAAAATAACGTTGCCACGACGTCGCGGTTACGGACTGGCAACGTCAAAAGATTACGTTGCGGTTACGTTCTGGCGTCCCACAGATGCACGGTCCCGCAACATCGCCAAAGACGTTGCGGCGACATATGTTTGGTCATCGAGTGACGTTGCGGCAACGTAAGGGCAACATAACTGTGTTAGCTGGGATGACGTTCCAGTAACTTCATTCCATTGTGTGTTCAAATGCTTCTTCATATTTGTAGTATTTCCTCCCTTCGACGAAATAAACTTTTTACACGCGTTACAAGTGGCGTTGTTGTCATTTTGTCGTGTGAAATACAACCAAACTTTAGAACGCTTCTTCCTAGTTGCCATGTTTGCTGCAGTCTGTCTATGCGCGAAATTTTGTGTATTGATCTGTCACAGCTGGCGTGTATTGAAGAGAATGCAATGAATATAGAATTGTGTAGTAAAGTGTACTCCCTCTGCTTTGTCTTCTTAGCTGGACCATCAACAGTGGTAGAGGATGGGGTCAGTCTCTGTCGGTCGTGTTTGGAGACTGACCCCCCTCAAGAAAATGTCGAGGTGGTGTCATGGGTCCAGTGTGAATACTGTGAGCGCTGGTTCCACTCCTCCTGTGTGGATTGGGAGGACGAGGAGGATGGGGACTTCTACTGTACATATTGTATTGAATGTGTAATTAAATTAATGTATTTGATTTGCTGTGTCTTATCATGCTTGGTTTCATGTAAACAAACAACCAACATTATAAATGTATAAACTTAACCTAATATAAATAATGTGTAAATGTAGGACACCAAACACTACTTTTAATAGTTAGAGGCTAAGTTTAAACAAAGAGGGTATCGATACACTCAAATTGGGAATGATGTCCTCAGCTGAAGATGAGAGAAATAAAGGAAGCGTAAACCGGACGATCGATTTGTACTGCATTTTCGTTGGACAGTGGTTGAACAGACAGAAGGGACCACCATGACTAGGTTAGTTGACGTTAGTTAACGTTCGTCAATGTTTATCACTTTGACAAAGCTAGTCTAGCTAGCTAGCCATGGGGAATCTCTTCTGTCTGTTCAATCACTGTTCAACAAACATGCGAAGTTTGACGCTGCATAACATGACATAGTAGAGCTAGGCTAGAGCTAGGCTAGCTCTGGACATTCTGCACTGCACATAACCCTATGGTTTGAGAGCATGTTTGAATATTAAAATAACAAAGTAGGAGGCTGTAATTTTGTATACATGCAATATAAGGTGTATACACATCGTATACTTTATTTCGTTGGTGTGGCAACTATTCCTTAACAAACTAGATGAAAAAACGGTCTAGGCCGATAATCGGGTCTAGAAAGTTAGTGGACGATAATGGAACCCCCTGGCTAACTGCCAAAATTAGGATATATTTTTTTTGCATATCCTTATTGGTTTTTATAACCGGGATGTTGTAATATACGTGTGTAAGTATATATTAAAGTACAATGCTTTGACTTGACGTTTTTAATTAGTATGTTATCGAAGTTGTCGTGAAATTTCTATCGAGCGTCGAGAGCTAGGTGGACGATAATGGGGCCCCTTACGCTAGTAAGACTGTTGCGCACAGTAGGCTACTGCCTGGCAACATTATACATTTAAGTAATTCAAGACTTGCATGTACAGTAAGTAATTTCACATTAAATAATGTATTTAAACTCAAGCTTGTGTGGTGTGTCGCTGTCTTCAATGCCACAGCCTAAACTTTATGTCAAAAGAAACGTTTTTCATTTCCGGCGCATTCAAACAATCCCCTTAAGTTTGGCTAGCAACAGCAGCTAGGCTAGCTTAGCACAATTTACCGGGGTCAGCTTCTCCACCGTGAAGGGCTCTAGTCTAAGATCAAATGGTCGTATTTGGCATTGTTACTGACAATGATCGCTTCCAGTAAACTTCTTTTGAATTAGCCATTTCCCCCTAAATAAATGTCAAGCTTATTTAGGCTTTTTTGGGGGCATATTTTCAGTTAGGAGATGGTACTGTTTCAATCGTGATTCCATCTAATACTGCCGGTGACAACGTTGTTACTTAGAATAGCTTGTTTCAAGGGGGTTCAGCTTGTTTCAAAGGTGGTTCTTAATGAATGAATGCAATATGAGTGGGCTAAATGCTTGAAAATATCACTACTGTAGAAGGGAAAAACTTAAAGGGGTGATTGACTGTTTTTTGGGGGGTATTTCACTGTTCCTTAACCCTTGTGTTATCCTCGGGTCATTCTGACCCATCAGTCATTGTGACCCACCGTTGTATTGCGACAACTTTACCGCATACAAAAACAAAGTGAATCATTTTCTTTTAACCGTTGGGCTGTCTCAGACCCCCCACATTGCGAAGGTTAAGGTCTCCTTAAGCGTTCATCGAGCTGATAGACTCCTCGAAACCCACTAGCTGCCTTCTCGATCCCCTCCCTGCCAAACTCTGTAGGGAACTTCTCCCTAACCCACTAAGCATGGGGGACCACCCATGCTTAGTATTATTAATGAATCTATTGTAACTGGCCAAGTCCCCAACGATTTCAAACAAGCTATTATTAAGCCCCTCCTTAAAAAAACAAACCTGGATCCAGGTTGTCTTAGCAACTACAGGCCAATTTCAAATTTGCCCTTTCTCTCCAAAATTTTTGAAAAGGCTGTGGCACAACAGCTCACTGAGCACCTCTCCTCAAATCAGCTTTATGAACCTCTCCAGTCTGGATTTCGTCTCCACCACAGCACTGAAACTGCATTAGCCAAGGTACATTACATTACATTTACATTTATTCATTTAGCAGACGCTTTTATCCAAAGCGACTTCCAAGAGAGAGCTTTACAAAGTGCATAGGTCACTGATAATAACATCAAGATAGCCACAAAAACATTGCGAGTAGCCAAAACATGAAGCACACATTGTGAACAACCAAAGTAAGTGCCAAAGGGAAGAACCATAAGAGCATGTAGTTAAACAAGTTACAATTAAACAACATGAACCGCTATAAGTGCAAGTGTACCTGTGGAACAAACTGCTCGGAAGGTCAGTACCAGGGTCTTGAATCGGTTACGGGCCATGATAGGTAGCCAGTGGAGAGAGATGAGGAGCGGGGTAACATGGGAGCGTCTGGGTAGATTGTAGACCAGGCGGGCCGCTGCGTTCTGAATCCTCCGAAGAGGGCGGGTTGCACATGCTGGGAGACCAGCGAGTTGCAGTAGTCCATCTTGGAGAGGACAAGTGCTTGGACTAGCAGCTGGGTGGAGTGCTCAGACAGGTTAGTCCTGATCTTCCGGATGTTGTAGAGGGTGAATCTACACGACCGGGAGACTGCAGCAATGTGGGCCGTGAGGGAGAGCTCGTTGTCCATGGTAACCCCAAGGTTCCTGGCAGAGGATGAAGGGGTCACCGTCGCAGATCCCAGGGTGATTGAGAGATCGTGGGAGATGGAGGGTTTAGCCGGGATGATGAGAAGTTCTGTTTTGGTGAGGTTCAGCCGGAGGTGGTGCTCGGTCATCCAGACGGAGATGTCTGTGAGGCATGCCTCAATCCTAGCTGAGATCCCCGGATCGGTCGGGGGGAACGACAGGTACAGCTGCGTGTCGTCAGCGTAGCAGTGGTAGGAGAAGCCATGGTAGCTGATGATTGGTCCAAGGGAGGTGGTGTACAGAGAGAAGAGGAGGGGGTCCAAGGACGGAGCCCTGTGGGACACCAGTGGAGAGCTGGCGAGGGCCTGACAGTTTGCCTCCCAAGGAGACCTGGTAGGATCTTCCCGACAGGTAGGATGAGATCCACTGGAGTGCAGTGCCAGTGATGCCCATCTCAGAAAGTCTGGAGAGCAGGATCTGGTGGTTAACCGTATCAAACGCTGCAGAAAGGTCCAGCAGAATGATGACGGATGACCTGGAAGCCGCTCTGGCAGACTGGAGGGCAGTGGTGACATAATATATATAATTTTTAAATTAAGCTGTAATTTCATGTGCTATTAGGGGCCCTCTGGTGGCCATGGGGGTTCTGATCTCAGACACTCTCAAGCAAAAGACCTGTGCCAAAATGTCTTCGACCCAGTACTTGTCATTCATGATAGACGGAGATACCGACATCTCCACAAAAGAGTGTGAAATAGTTTATGCTCGCGTCATTGAAAAGGGAAGACCTTTCAACATCCTCATTGGCCATATTGAGGTTCAACATGCCCATGCAAAAGGTAATTTTCATTACTTATATACATTTCATTATAAAGGCTGTAATGATTTATGTAGGCCTACACTGGGAAAAAAAGGAAACTGGCTGGTTATTAAATTTACAAAACTGTAACATGTAATTTGATCAATATTCATGTTTCAAAGGTGAACGTGTTGTAAAGGTGAACGTGATTAAATCATGTAGGATTTGCATACAATTCAACAACTTAACAGTTGTTAGATTCAGTCGTGTTGAGATAACGTGATAAAATCTAGCCAAACTGATGTTGCACTCTATGGACTCGTGAGATCACGAAATAACGCGAGAACACAACCCATCTGCCTGGGGGAAAAACGGCAGTTAGAGAAGACGGCAGTGAGACGAACAAGTCTGGTTGCCGGAGGTCATTTTGAAAAGGTAAGATTGAATGTGTTTTTATGAATCTAAATACTAACGAAACAACGTACTTAAAGTAATCAGCAGCTTGTTCATCATATTCAGCAATATTTGTCTTATTTTTTTCTTTTCTTTTTCTCAGCCTTTTCATGTCATGTTGGCTAACGTGCTGGTGTTAGCCTAGCTAGCTAGTTAGCTGGCACTTAATCAAGGTGTTTCTCTATCATTTGCTGCCCGTCGACCCGTGCAGAGTTTTTGTTTCACATTTTGCATCTCCTAGGCATCTAGGTTAGCCTGACGTTGTCATACTCATAATTCTAGTCAGAATATGAGTCTGATACCGCTCCGTTGGGCTGTGAGTATGGGGCGTGTTTCAACCGAACCCGGAAAAAAATGCCTCTTTGCTCTATTGGATAGACCTACAACCAATCAGAGCAACGTAGTATGTTGTTTGTTGAAAACGAATTCAACCCAAGCGCTCTTTGGTGACGTGGTTGATTACGTTACTGTTGATCATCTGTCTATCATCGTAAAAAAGCCCGCCCTGACAATTTGATTGGTCCGAACAGCTCTTATTCGGACATAGTTTTTCCCCAACCGAGCGACCCCAGACCCAACTTCCCGACCAAAAAATGTGTGGGCGGGGCTAAGTTCGGCTGGCACCCAGGCTACATCTAGGTGTCATGCCGATTATCTTTCAGTTTTTTCACCTAAAGTGGCTAATCGTAGGCACAAAAGTCACGTGCGGCATGTGGTAAATTACAGCCGCTAAAGCCCCATTAAAAGTAGACTAGTCAAAATGTCTGCTAAAATATGGGCAAACTTAGGTCTCACAGGGTCTCAAACGGTAGTCTGTTGCATTTTGCTGCTTGTGCTGATGTGAAAATGCATGTTTTGTAGTTGTACATTTTTCCGATACTAGTTAAAGTATTTTTAAGTTGAATTATGTTTCCTTATATGCTCAACTTGTCCACTGTATCATGCTTTCATTGCTCTAGTTTATCTGTGTTCTCCATAAATCATGGTGATCTCGCATGTGCAATGCGCCATTGTTCTGCACACACATGCTTGTGCGGAGGATGCTGACATGAAAATGTATCGGGGCAACTAACGTACTAACGTTAGCACAGTTTATAAAATTAATGGGAACTCTTTGTTTATCATGTCCTTTTCCTAAATGCACTCTCTCCACTCGTGCACACTAAAGAAGCCCTCCATAAATCGCTGTTTTCATATTGAGTCTGACTTAAGGTCAGACTCAAACTGGATTTTTAGCTTGCCTCTGTGTCTTTGCTTTGTATTTTGTGTGGTCTTTTAATTATTGAGCCAATGTGCTTGGTTCACCTCACTGATTCTAAATATTTTCTTTCATAGGATCCTATTTGAACAGCCTACACAATCAAAGGCATTGGTAAGTGTCATATTTATTTTCTTTTGTCGCTGTTAAAACCCGAAATAAGCTTTTTTTAATGTATATTTCCCAAAATAATTGAAAGTTACAGTGGAAACATCTAGTATGTTTGTTTCTCAATTGTTTATACATGAAAATGGACCTACTCCCACAGACATTGCCATTTTAAACAAGCCTTTAACAGTATCAGAAACATTAAAACATGATGTCATCTTGGATGTGTCATTTGATCTCGGATGTAATAAGCGACGTACGAAGAACAGACCCCTGAGCTTAAAGGCCATGTTGCAGGTAAATTATTTCCAGTAAGACCTGAATCTGTCCACATCAGGCTTGTTCCAGAAGTGGAACGTTCTTCACCTTAAATCCTCAATGGACAGTGGATTCAGGTTCCAACCTCATTCTCTTTCTTGTTTCCGACCAACAACAGGCTCTGCACCTGTGTTCAGAGTGGTGTGACAACCATCATGGCCAACTTCTCCAGGGAGCTGAGCTCCCCCACCCTCCTCAGCCCCAAACAGGTGGTGGTGGAGCTGGTCCCCAGGGTCCTCATTGCCCTGTGGCCCCATTCCAAGATCCATACCTACCTTCCTCTAGCTGACATGGCAGTGGGAATGGCTGCGGCCATCTTGAAGAGAATCTCTTCTTCTGTCAAAGAGGCCGGTGATGTCCTGCTTCAGGTCCGTTATTGCCAGGACTGGTGCTCTGATATGGTAGACGCCATCCTGGGTAAGGCCTCAGAGATGTTCCTGCCAGAGCTCTTGGCTGAGGCCCTTGACACTCACCGACATCATGGGAGGCCATGTCCTGGTCATGTTTGGGATGGCCCCAGACGCCAGTGTGGAGACTGGACAGAGCACTGAGGAGAGCTCAGCTGCCAAAGCCACAGAGGTTAGTGACTTAGTGAGAGATTCAATTAATGGAGCTTTAGCTATTAAAACTGTAAAAAAAAAAAGAAAAAAAAGTGGGATATTCCTTTATCCTCATACTGCATGTGCTTTTCATTTCAGTCTGACAATGTGGATGCCCCCATTATTGAGGCCCCTGTTGTTGAGGCTCTGATCATTGCAGACCCCATCATTGAGGCCCCCACCTCTGTTGAGAAGGCTGCTATTGCTGAGTTCTACACCATCAATGAGGTTCCAACTGTTGAGGCCCACTTTCACATCGATGATGCTCTCAACTCCATCCCCAGCAAGATCCTCCAGCCAGGTAGGAAACTCACACACAAAGACTGTGAGGTCATTTTACATGGTGAAATAATTCCTGAAATTAAAATGCCTGCTTTGCTCTTCCAGAAGTCCCCATCAGCAAGGCTAAGAGGGCAAGGCGTGTTTTCACTCGCATCTTCCGAGCCATTTGCTGCAGATGTTGCCGTGCCTCCCGCGATTAGGGAGCCATCCCTATTGGCTACCGTCTGGCTGTTTCACTTGCCAATCACAAGCCATTTGTCTGGTCTTGTTCCTGGACAACCTCTGACCATTTAGAAAACTAGGGGAATACAATTTGACGTATTATTTCAATAGGTGTGTATTTTCACTTATTTAAACAAACCTCCCCTGACTGTATGTTCCCCTTTTTGTCATATACAGAGCACACACTTACTCATTCATTCTCTAAGGTCCATCACACAATGATGCACACCGGTATCATGAACAGGTTTGATACGATGACTGTAAAGAGGAGCGCTGTTGAGGTATTCAACCAAGATGACGTTTTGTTACTCTCGTTGTATATATGATTTCGAACATTTCCAATAGACAAAAACTGTGTGACAAACGCTGTAGTATGGCTTCAAAATACTAGGTAACTTAGCACGGAAGCTAACTAAAGCCAGCTAGCTACCGTTTCAGAAACATTACTCGCGCAGTGGGGACCGCTGAAAATATTTAGAACGTTAATAAGCAAATAATAATTCAGTATTGGTTAAACTATAATTGGTGTTTGTCATTTGTCCCAGCACATTAGCATTTTAGTATGATAAGAACACATTTTAGTAAATGTTTGAAGCCAAAAAGTTTTTTGACCGTCATTCTGTTCATAAATATAAAGCATTGAAGCAAGGATTCTATGTTTATTAGAGAAAAGGACTGTTTTGGATATAGATTTTCATTTGGAATATGATTTTGTAATGGACAACATTTTTGGATTTGTTAGTAGCCTACTGCCAACTCTTACTTAAGTGACAATGTAGACAAATCTAGCGACTTTTTGGATGAACCTTAGCTACCTTCCATAGAAGAAAGTCGCCAGTTCGCCCAGCGAGCGCATGGTCTTGCTTTCTTGCCCAGGCCTCTCTGCATCTACTCTGTTCAGTGAGACTGACAGAGAAGTGAGCAGGCAAGAAGGCACAGCAGCAGAAATAGACTGAGCTGTGCATGTCCAAACACTGTTGTCAAGGACCAATCACAAATCTGTAATATTTGCTTCCCTTCAGTTTCAGATTTAAAGAGTTTAATTTGACTTTTTAATATAATTATTTTCATGTGCTTGATCACAATAGATTTTTAGACAGTTGTTCAATCCTGTTTTTGAAGTTAGGGTTAGCAGAGCACTGTGTGAGAGAAAAGATTACGTTTCTGTCGCTTCTAACTTTCTCTCTGAGTTAGGGTTGCCACCTTCAATACAGAAAAATAAGGGACGCCTGCCGCAGTGGGGGCCACACCCCTCAGGGCCACGATGACCACAGGCCCGATGACGTGCCAGTGGTGGTAAATCACAACTTAAAACATGTTTTCATAAACATTAAGATTGATACATGGACATTATAAAAATAAATCAGTGTGAACAGATGCACTCAGTTTATCTCTATATCACAACTCAAGTGGTCATATTGTCATAGCTGAATACACATCTATGACGATGATAAACATAGGCCAACAAAGTTTGACAGTGAGACCACAAAAAATAAGCTTTTGGAGGAACCTGTGACATGTGAACCATATTTTAGTAACTTATTAAGTTAACAGATCCATAACTTATTAACTTTAAATTAAACAAATGCTTTGATACTCAAAAAGGTCTATTGGAAAATATATATATAGTGCAGGAGACTTGCAAAGGATCTTCCATGAACATCATGAACATGATAACATCAGTGGACCAGAAGTTGTAGTGTGCAGTAATGGATCTGGAGCCGTCATTCTTTCAAATTGGCTAATTGGCCGTGAACCTGAAACAAACCGATCAAACCAACGATGGTAGCGAGTATTACCCAATCGGGCAGAATTGAAGGGGTCTTCACAGAATGCGGTCGGGATGATTTCCATGGGATGCTGCATTGAAGACATCTCTGAAAATACGGGACAAACCCCGTCCCGTATTGATTCAAAACGGGACATGCCATTTTATTCTCAAATACGGGAGGATTCCATATTTTAAGGGACAGGTGGCAACCTTACTCTGAGTTATTGATAAATATAGGGAATTAAATAGGGTATTACAGTACGGTAAGCACAGAGAAGCAAACACATGTAAAGGGTGGACACATTATTCTATTAGTGTATGACATAATCTAGCGACATTTAGGGACTTTTAACCTTCCCTAACGTCAAAATGTTTTATTGAGCGACTAGCGATAAACTGGTATTTTTGGAACTCACAACAGAACACGTGCACTGGGTGTCCATTGTCATGTTTGTACAGTGTCCCTCACTTCGCTTTATTTTATTGAAATGTACTATGGGTTAATTAGAATCTGTTTTTATTGCCATGTAAGTTTTCACAAACACATACGGATCTTAATAAATAAATAAAAAGTTGAATGTATAAATAAAATATAAAAGTATAATTCTAAGGAGCGAAACAATAACTAAAGAACAGTACTGTAAGATATCAAATAGATATAAATACAATATCTAAAATATCTATGCTGAATTTCCCCCCCCCCCCGTTCTGTTCAAGTAAGTTAAACTAAAAAAAACGGCCTTCAAGTTTGGGTATGTTTGTTTGGTTACTTACTGGTTGTAGTCGGACCCATTGCAAGACTTTTGTTGTGGTAGCAACCGTTTTTAATGAGACAAAATGAGTTAGGCTGAAACTGAAATAGAAGATTGAGTACCAGTTTATCGCTAGATAAAACATTTTGTCGTTAAGGAAGGTGAAAAGTTGCAACAGTGCATATGTCCTGTGTATGTCCTGACTGTCTCCCCACCTTCAAGAAAGGGCTCAAGACGCACTTGTTCTGGGAGTACAACTGTACTTAGGAATGATTGGCTGGACCTGATGTTTCCTCCAGGATCACAATGACTCTTATTGAGAGACTTGTTGCTCTTGTTGATTAGTTGTAACTGACTTAAAACTTCTGTACTTGCGGTGTAATATATTTTTGTTGCTTGCTTTTTTCCACAGGTACACCCGTGCACTTGTTGAGGTTCATGTTGTTTAACCCTCTTGCTGCCTTCGGGTCACATGACCCAAAGGTTCATAATGAACCATCGTTGTGTTTACCCAATTTTACCCAATACAAAAACAAATAAAAATAATTTTCTTTTAACCATTCCAATGTGGGGGGTCTGAGACAGCCCGACAGTTAAAAGAAAATGCTTCACTTTGTTTTTGTATGAGGTAAATTTGTCGCAATACGAAGGTGGGTCACAATGACTAATGGGTCAGAATGACCCGAAGATAACACAAGGGTTAATTGTTTAACTGTAACTTGTTCAACTACATGCTCTTATGGTTCTTCCCTTTGGGACTTATTTAGTTTTCACAATGTATGCTTCATGTTTTGGCTACCCGCAATGTTTGGGGCGTCTTGTTGTTATGATAATTTTACATTTAGTCATTTAGCAGACGCTCTTATCCAGAGCGACTTACAGTAAGTACAGGGACATTCCCCCGAGGCAAGTAGGGTTAAGTGCCTTGCCCAAGGACACAACGTCATTTGGCACAGCCGGAAATCGAACCAGCAACCTTCTGATTTATAGCCGATTCCCTAACTGCTCAGCCATCTGACTCCACTGATCAGTGACCTGCCCTTTTGTAAAGCTCTCTTTTGGAAGTCGCTTTGGATAAAAGCGTCTGCTAAATGCATAAATGTAAATGGCATATGCATATGGAATGTGTGATCAGTCAGGTGTACTAGACCAATGACAGCTGTGGAACACTGCACAAGCATGACAATTTATGGCCCAAGGCAGGGTTCAAATTACGGGGGGGGGGGGGGGGGGTTGACCCCCCTAATTAAGAATTGGATCCCCCCAAAAGAGGTCAAAACAACAGGTTGTTGAAACCGTTGCATCAAAACTATGTAAGGCTAATTTATCAGCACTCTGCAATAGGCTATATGCATGCCCACTTCCGTATTTCGACTGAGCCTGCCTAGGTAAGGTGACAGTTACTGGTAGAAGATTTGGCATGGCATTTTTTACCCGTTCACCCTGTATGGGGACTAACAGTAAAATGCACCCTCTGCATAGCATGATCCACTGCTTTCTCGTTTCCAAAGTGGACGGAAACGCATGAAAACTAAAGGCCGAAATATGCTTCTGCGTCTCTGTTTACGGATGGGCGGGCGCACGGATACGGACGGATAGACTTCGTTTATGGTTCTCCGTAGGCTGTGGGTGCTGAAAACAATTCACAGCCAGAAGAGTAGGTGGCGCAACGGTTTTTTGTAAGTCGTCGTAGAGTGTTTATTTACCTAGGTTATCGAGAAGTCAGAGCAAATTTACAAATTAGCAGTTTCATCAATAAAATACGCACATTTTCAGCATCTACACTGCCCATTTCTCGTCACATTTTAATTCAGATGCTGATTTACATGTACTGTTTAGCTGAAATATGAATTGTAAAAACTTACAGCAATGGCGGTCAAAGGATTCTGTTCATCCTGTTTATCAAGGCAACCCCGCCCCTGACGCAAGCAGTTCTTATTACGGACCAATCACAGCCAAGGGGTATCCGTAAAATCACGGACGGATGTTCAGGAAAATCAGGAGGTGCACGTAGAGGCCGGAGAGGGAATTCCTCGTCGGAGAGGGCGTTCCCTGTGTCCGTCTCCGTAAAAACGGAGAAGTATAAAGGCCGAATTATACTTCTCCGACTCCGTTACGGACGGACGGAGTCGGACGGATTGGTTGAATTTATAGTACTCCGAAGGCTGTGGGTGCTGAAAACACTTCACTGCCAGAAGAGTAGGTGGCGCTGCACTGCGATGCTAGCTAGGTTATCGAAAAGTCGGAGCAAATTTACAAATTAGCCGTTTCATCAATACAATACGCACATTTTCAGCAGCTACACTCCCCATTTCTTGTCACATTTTAATTCAGTTGCTGATTTACATGAACTGTTTAGCTGAAATATGAATTGTAACAACTTACAGCAATGGCGGTCAAAGGATTCTGTTCGTCCTGTTTATCACGGCAACCCCGCCCCTGACGCAAGCGGTTCTTAATACGTACCAATCACAGCCAAGGGGTTTCCGTAAAATGACGGACGGACAGACGGATAGTCAGGAAAATCAGGAGGTGCACGTAGAGCTCTCCGAGGGGCTCGGAGAGGGCACAGAGAGGGAATTTCTCGTCTGAGAGGGCGTTCCCTGTGTCCGTCTCCGTAAAAACGGAGAAGTATAAATCGGCCTTAAGGCGAACGCTAGCGATTGGTTATGGCAGATCACAGTGGCTCTAGGCAGATCCAATAGTTTTAAACTTCAACAGAGTACCCACCTACAAGGAAGTCAACGCTTGTCAATGGAGCGTGCCGAGACTCTGTACAAATGAAATGTACGAGAGTCTGGTTAGGACCAGGCTACTCCGTAGACGGGCTCTGGAATTACTATTAATCGGCCTTCTGTAAATTCATAGCTGGACCACCAATCACAGAGCTGCATAGCATTTTCCTCCCAACAATGGAGGCAGCAAAGTTCTGATAGGGTGACAAAAGGGGAATCTTTCATTTAACTCTTCACATTCCAACACAAACTGAATAGGCAGGATTGAAGGGTTTATTTCAGAAACATTGTCTTTAGATTGTCAAATTATGAATTGATAAAATACAACAGATTATTTTTTTAATATATGTTTTATATAATATATTTAAAAAATATATTAGTCCCTCTCTGGCTTAGAGGGTCCTGACAGTTCCCCCCTGGATCAAGGTGATGATATTATTGGACCCTCTCAACGGTTACAGGTCAAAGCTTTGAGGGATGGCCAGGGGTACATAGCTGGCACCACCTCTACACTGCGCCTCTCCCTGAAGGAGAAGTCCCAGAAGGTGGGGGTGTTTGTGTACTATGAGGAGGGTCTGGTGTCCTTTTATGGTGTGGACGCCAGGTCTCATATCTACTCTTTCACTGGCTTCATCTTAATAGAGAAACTTTACCTGTTCTTGAGCTCTTCTTTAAATAAGGGCGGCAAGAACTCTGGCCCTCCATCTCCAATGTCTCACAAAGATGAGTACGAGTGTCAGAAAGGGAGTCAGATGGCTGAGCGGTGAGGGAGTCGGGCTTGTAATCTGAAGGTTTCCAGTTCGATTCCCAGCCGTGCCAAATGACGTTGTGACCTTAGGCAAGGCACTTCACCCTACTTGCCTCGGGGGGAATGTCCCTGTACTTACTGTAAGTCGCTCTGGATAAGAGCGTCTGCTAAATGTAATGTAAATGTAAAGGATCTTTTATAGGTCTGTTTCAAGATACATTTACGATGACCATAGAAAATTGACAAGAACATACAATAGGATGTATGATAGTGAAATCAAGAAATCATTGCTGTAATTTTTGGCTACATTGTTTACTGATCTTTTATAGATGTGTTTGCTCCATGCATGAAAAACATTTACAAAACTGACTTTCAAACCTCAAAGAAACAGTGGGAAACAAACAAATGAAGCAAGAAAACAAACACAAACAATGGCAATACCTCAAGAGAGAAAAAATCCTATCTAATCAATGATCAGAATGTGTGTGCAAGTGTTCATGTGTACTGTCTGTGTGTGTGTGACTGTGTGTAGGTGTCAACACCTTTAGTGTCAACATAACCGGGTTCAAAACAAGACGGCAGAAACCAGGGTTTGTTTCTTCCAGAAAGCAGGTTATGCGACATAACTGGGTAAGTTAACTCTCCAGCTGACACACAATGTTGCAGCAACTGCTTCCTGGAATACCCACCTGGAAAGATGAGATGATTGAAAAAGTGAGGTAGGAAGACAAAATAAAAGATGAGAAGAGATTATTAATGTAACCATATTTAAGTATTGAGTTCTACTGCACACAAACACTCCTCTCCCTTGCTGCTAATCAGCCAGGTAAACATGCATTGAGCAGATACTCTGTTGAGCTCAGAAAACAAACTCACTTTTCTCTCCCCATTTTGTACAGTATAATGTGTTCATTGATCATCCACACCCACACGTTCTGGTATTTACTGGTAATCTATCTAGTCAGTAAAGGGTAAACGGTTCTCCTAAGTACTATAGCTAGGGAGGAGCATTGTTACGTCAACTCACTGAAGTGAAACTGAAGTGGACAGACTTACAGTACCTCAGCACTGAACAGACGCACATAACAAGAATCTGTTTCTACAAGTATCCATCAGTTAGAGAGAATATCAAGACCAAAACACACAGGTGAGTAGTCTAAATTACAAGGACTGACACGTATAATGTAGCATTGTCATGTAGTTTTTATTTATTTCATTAAAGTATGTTCATGTTAGAGAATGTGTAGTCAGATGGCTGAGCGGTTAGGGTATTGGGCTATTAATCAGAAGGTTGCCCGTTCTTATGTAAATCATAAGTGTGACCAACATGAGCGTTTATCACTATTTCTTGAACTATTCAAAATCTCAAACTGTCACGTATCAAATGACTCTGTTACTCATCTCAGCTTTCATGGTTTCAATTTTGATCTCTCCAGTGTAGAAATGGCTTCCTGCAGCAGTCTCCTGTATGAAGATCAGTTCCAGTGTTCTATCTGTCTGGATGTGTTCACTGATCCTGTCTCTATTCCATGTGGACACAACTTCTGCAAAGCCTGTATCACCAAGTACTGGGACAACAGTGACCTGTGTCAATGTCCCATGTGCAGGGAGAAGTTCTATAGGAGACCCGAGCTTTGTGTCAACACTTTCATCTCTGAGATGGCTGCTCAGTTTAGGAAGTCAGTGAAAGGTAAACCCAACAGCCAACCCCTACGACCAGCCAGATCTAGGGAAGTGTCATGTGACATCTGTACAGGTACCAAGCTCAAGGCCCTGAAGTCCTGTCTGGTGTGTCTGACCTCTTACTGTGAGACTCACCTGGAGCCTCATCAGAGAGTTGCAGCCTTGAAGAAACACAAGCTGATCGACCCTGTGAAGAACCTGGAGGACAGGATGTGTCAGAAGCATAACAAACTGTTAGAACTCTTCTGTAGGAAAGACCAGACGTGTGTTTGTGTCATGTGTATGAGAACAGACCACAAGACTCATGACACTGTCACTTTAAAGGACGAGTACAGACCAAAAAAGAATGATCTTGGGAAGATGATGGCTGAGATGAAGCAGATGATGGAAGAAAGATCTAGGAAGGTTCAGGAGATCAAACTCTCAGTAGAGACCAGCAAGAGAGATGCAAAGAGAGAGATATCAGACAGTGTTCAGGTCTTCACTGCTCTGGTGCGCTCCATTGAGAGAAGCCAGGCTGAGCTCATTGAGGGGATTGAGGAGAATCAGAAAGCAGCAGAGAAACAGGCTGAAGCGTTGATTCAAGATCTGGAGCAGGAGATCACTGAGCTGAAGAGGAGAAGCACTGAGCTGGAGCAGCTCTCACACACTGAGGACCACCTCCACCTGCTCCAGAGCTTCCCATCCCTGAGCACCCCTCCACACACCAAGGACTGGTCTGAGATCAGTGTCCACAGTGGTCTGAGTGTTGGGGCAGTGAGGAGAGCTGTGTCTCAGCTGGAGGAGACACTCAATAAAGAGATGGAGAAGCTGTCTGACACTGAACTGAAGAGGATTCAGCAGTATGCAGTGAATGTGACTCTGGACCCTGATACAGCATATTCCAACCTTATCTTGTCTGAAGATGGGAAACAAGTGAGACTTGGAGACAGAATGCAGAATCTCCCTGACAACCCATTGAGGTTTTGTCTTTGTCCCTGTGTCCTGGGAAAGCAGGGCTTCTCCTCAGGGAGGTTCTACTATGAGGTGCAGGTTGAGGGGAAGACTGACGGGGATCTGGGAGTGGCCAGAGAGTCCATCAACAGGAAGGGGATCATCAGACTGACCCCTATTAATGGATACTGGACTGTATGTCTGAGGAATGGAGATCAATTCTGGGCTCTGGCTGGCCCCTCTGTCCTCCTCTCCCTGAGACAGAAGCCCCAGAAGGTGGGGGTGTTTGTGGACTATGAGGAGGGTCTGGTCTCCTTTTACAATGTGGAGGCCAGGTCTCATATCTACTCTTTCACTGGCTGCACCTTCACTGAGAAACTCTATCCATACTTCAGTCCCTGTCTGAATGATGGAGGTAAAAACTCTGCCCCTCTGATCATCACTCCTGTCACACATTGAAAAAGAAAGATCTAGTTTTGTCAGAGGAAAAGTACAACTGATTATAAAACAAATTCAGAATAATCACAAAATAGAATCATATATCAGTAATCATTTTCGCTGAAGGTTTTAATTAATGTTATAGTGAATGGTATGACTAAAGCAGAACAAATATAATGTTTTGGAAGGAATGACCCAAGTAATAATAGTATATGGTTCAACAATCACAGACTTACAAATGTGTATCCCGGTTACAGTAATCTCAATCTGTTCACCAGAGGGGACACATGTCAGGTCTTTGTTCTCAGTACCTCCATCTGGGTTGTCTCTTCCTCATCTCTTCTTCCTCTCTTTACTGTATTCATGGAGCTCTCTGACCTTGAAGCGAAGAGTCTTGCTAAGACTCTCCTGACTCCTTCTGGTGTCATTCTAATCTTACAGTCTGAAGTCAATTGTTCTCTTCTGTCAGCTGTTGAGAATTTGTACTTACTGTCACTCATTGTCACACAGACTCAGACATATATACACACACTTGTCACAGACTGCATTTCATATGATACAATCAACACCTTCCTCAGGCGCTATTGCACAGGTGTAGCATGCAGCAATAGAATGCACTGTCGTGGCTAAAAGTATTGGTAGTGACAATTTCTTTATTTTTTTCCAATATTGGCTGGGGCGGTAATTGTTGATTATTTCACATGTTTCTATTGTATACTGGAAAACAATAATGCAAATTTCATTAGTTTTAAAGGCTTTTGTTTGGCAAAAACATTCAATATAAACAAAGAATCCCCCCTTTTATAACAATCAATTTGCTCTCGTAATGCAATCAGAATGATAGTGATTTCACCTGACTATACATTTTTCACACTTTCCTATATGCTGATGATATGATTCAGTGGAATTATGTTAACTGCTCATTTTATGCCAGCGCCCAAATAACGGTGAAATGTAGGTTTTTGTGATACAAATGAGTGTGCCAATGAAGCGTTTATTTAAAATGCACCTGGTATAGCCTACATCAGCACATACAATATTTTTTTCCAAACGTGTAAACTGTGTAGTACTGAGTGGAACATGAATCAAGTCAAATTATTGGGTAGTCATAATAAGCAGCAGCAAGGAGAGATCTTAACAAGCTTCAGTTGACTCAAACCAGGCTGCTAGATCAGTGTTGGAGTGTTCATTTCACTGTCAAACATCCACCTTCATTTCTGACTAATAAAGACAATGCTTGTATGGTAGCTGACTTCATGTTACCAGTGTGCATCATTGTGTGATGGACCTTAGAGAATGAATTGGTAAGTGTGTGCTCTGTATGTGACAAAGAGGGGAACATACATTCAGGGGAGGTTTGTTTATATAAGTTCAAATACACACATAATGAAATAATAAGTCCAATTGTATCCCCCTAGTTTTCTCAATATTCAGAGGTTGTCCAGGAACAAGACCAGACAAATTGTTTATGATTGGCAAGTGAAACAGCCAGACGGTAGCCAATAGGGAGGGCTCCCTAATCGCGGGAGGCATGGCAACATCCGCAGCACATGGCTTGGAAGATGCGAGCGAAAACACGCCTCGCCCTCTTAGCCTTGCTGATGGGGACTTCTGGAAGAGCAAAGCAGGCATTTTAATTTCAGACATTATTTCACCATGTAAAATCACCTCACAGTCTTTGTGTGTGAGTTTCCTACCTGGCTGGAGGATCTTGCTGGGGATGGAGTTGAGAGCATCATCGATGTGAAAGCGGGCCTCAACAGTTGGGGCCTCATTGATGGTGTAGACCTCAGCAATAGCTGCCTTCTCAACAGAGGTGGGGGCCTCAATGATGGGGTCCGCAATGATCAAAGCCTCAACAACAGGGGCCTCAATAATGGGGGCATCCACATTGTCAGACTTTCCAAACAAGTCAACATCCATCAGAGCCTGACATGAAAAACACATGCAGTATGACATTTACAGATAAAGGAATATCCCACATTTTCTAAGCTCCATTAATTGAATCTCTCACTAAGTCACTAACCTCTGTGGCTTTGGCAGCTGAGCTCTCCTCAGTGTTCTGTCCAGTCTCCACACTGGCGTCTGGGCCCATCCCAAACATGACCAGGACAGATTTAGGTCTAACTGGTTAGAGGCTGATGCAGCACGCCGTGCCTTCAGCTTCTTGCTGGCCTCGGAGAGCATGCTGGCTATGTAGAGGATGGTGTTGATCTCAAAGGTCTGAAAGGAAACAAATTAATTATTATGTTATTAAGGAATCTGGAGACCCATCTGAAGGCCAGTGTACTTTGGTCTGTCTGATTCTTCCTCTGACAGTGTTCTTCCCAGCCAGGCCAACTCACAGCCATCCTTCAAATTGCTCCTCCACATCCTTCACAAAAACAACAGTACTGTAGCTTTTCTGTCTTTCTAAATACCTGATGTTTTAATCACACCTGAGATATCGTTTTGTTGTCTCATTATCTTTTGGTTAAGCAGTGTTGGGTGACCCTAATGATTTGAATTTACCATGCAGTAAAGGACATTATTGACTTGAGAAGCCAATCACAGAAGATAACCTCTGTGATTGAAAGTGGCACCTCCCCTTTTCTCTTCAGGTCCAGGAAGTGGATCCGTCTTTTAAGCAGCAAGACCAGAGATGTACCAAGTCACAAATGTAAGGGATTAGATCGCTGACCGTGCATAGCCAAGGTCCAAAGAAATAAGATGACCGTGACTTTCCTCACACCTTCCAGCTGCTCCTCCAAGGATTCCTCAGATATCTTCCTGCAGGCTGTGAGTCTCCTCTCCACGGTGAAAACCCGTCTGGGAGCTCCCAGTCCTCCACCACAGGTCTGGTAGTCCAGGAGTCTGTGTCCTCCACAGTGGGACAGGAAGCGAGTGCTGTCTGTCAGGTGGAGACAGAGAATGTCTAATATGGGGAGAACTGCCACTTTTGGGAAACTTCCGGTTTCTGAACTGGTTGCAGTTCTACTCTGGTTCTATATGAGGGCGCTCACCAGTGAGTGCAGAATGAATGTAGGTCTATGCAGCTATACCCCTCAAAATCCACTTTTCTCAGGATATAAATTTTTGTCTAGTAATTTGAACGTTGCATTCGAAAGAGGAGGCAAAGAAAATAGGGAGTCAGGCGGCTGAGCGGTTAGGGAACCGGGCTAGTAATCTGAAGGTTGCCAGTTCGATTCCCGTTTGATTCCCAGTTCGATTCCCGTCCGTGCCAAATGACGTTGTGTCCTTGGGCAAGGCACTTCACCCTACTTGCCTCGGGGGAATGTCCCTGTACTTACTGTAAGTCGCTCTGGATAAGAGCGTCTGCTAAATGACTAAATGTAAATGTAAATACACACCGCTGGGTGTTAGATTTAAAGTGGCTTTTTGTTCTAGAAATCCTTTTAAAATATCTATGACGTCATACAATCAGCATTCATTAGCAGAATGCTAGCGTGTTATGGGCAACAACGGCTCACCCTGTAAGAAATTGAAAGGACATAAGTACTCGTTCATTCAACTTTCGACCTATAATCAATGTTGAACTTGCAAAAACTACAATCAAATCTGAGATTTCACAACGACAATCAGGCGAAAGAGTCCAATTTAGCCGTCTAGCTCCATAGACTCTCATTCATTTTGCACTCATTGCCTCATGCCAGCGATCACCCCCAGTGGAACTCTGGTGGAACTGCAACCAAATTCGGTACAATGGGGCTTAATAGGGAGTGGACAGGCTCTCCGTAGACGGGCTCTGGTGGAGAAGAAGAAAGGGAAGAAGTTCAAACGGTAGTAGTTGTAGTTATTAACAGATTCATGTTTAACTTTAAATATAAGTCAGTGGCTTTGTTGATATTTGTAGTCTTCCTACATTAACTTTGTTTTGTTGTTTGTCAGTTGTATTGTTTTACATTTACATTTAGTCATTTAGCAGACGCTCTTATCCAGAGCGACTTACAGTAAGTACAGGGACATTCTCCCCAAGGCAAGTAGGGTGAAGTGCCTTGCCCAAGGACACAACGTCATTTGGCACGGCCAGGAATCGAACCAACAACCTTCTGATTAATAGCCCGTAGCCATAGTTTTAAACAGCTTTAACAACTTTAAAGGCCATGTTGCAGGTTAACCACCACTGTCGATTAATGGGTACATAAAGCACTCAAGATATGTATATCATTTTAAAAATCTCCAAATGGTGTCTCCAAATGGTGTTAAAGACCAGTTTTTGTAGTTTTTGGTATTAGCGTTAGCTAATTAGCGCAATTCGTTGATGACGTCACGTTGGGGAGACGTGGAGGAGACTAGCCTCAACCTAGTACTAGAACTATGGCGACTGACTGGGATGAGGAAGAGGTGGCAAGAACCACAATATGTATGATGGCCCGCAGCCATATAATTTCGGACCTGTTAGATGTGAGAGGGAGAATAAGGAATTGTCGAGACCTGAGGCCATCAAAGCCAATTAAATGCATGGTCCAAGGAGAAAGAGTGGAGAGTTGGTGAAGTGTCCTGGTGAGTTGCTATCATTTAGCAACGCAGCAACTGGAGCTAGTCTGCAAACAGCAGTGCATACAATAACGACATATTTTTTTACTGGTAGTGAATAGGTGACAGTGATCATTTAGGGCTTGAGTATTCTACTCTTACAAAGAGTAGAATAGCTCAATAAATGTTCTAATATCATGTTCTAATACATTTACTTATGTATTTTATCATAATAATATGATTTTGTAGCTAAATCAAACCTTTGTGGAACTGCCAGGACAGTAAGGGCATATTTTCATTTGAATAGTTAATACAGCCCATGTTTAGGCTTTCGTTGTCAGACTCCTAATGAAATTTATCTTGGAACCCCAGCTTACTTTATACACCATTTCCATTATGAGGGGTCTACAGATCCCAAGCGATTTTGTTGTTTAAATGGCTACCATTCGCTAAATGACATATGTAGGGTTGCCAACTTTGTCTCTATGAAATACGGGACAAAGGGTGGCCTGCCGCAGCAATGCGGGTATGGTTTTGTGTGAATATACAGTGTTATATACATTGTTTGGGTTTATGCACCATAGATATGCACAAGACAGTGATACGCATTTCCGGAAATAAATAAATCACGTCTACACTTCCGGTGAAGTTATAAACTTGACTTTTAATAACCAGAACAGATTTATGTTAACCCTTAGCTATTGATCTCTTAACCCAACACTCAGATTGTGCGACTTCTCGCATGCACTAAAATCATTTAACATGCATTGTGTGTATAGTCTGTGACAAAATGTCCACTTACCATTTATGGTTATAAGAGCCACATTTCTGCCATGTGAAACATGACTTTCGCCTGTTGAACAGCCACAGACACGATCTGGCCTCGGTATAGGTAACAGCCGCATTAACAATGAAAAACAAATGGTAAAAACTGTAAATGTTAATTGTTTAAATAAACAATAACAGCATACACCCCCCAATCCACAAAAACCCTCCAGTTACTGCCTCTCTGTTGTGCAGGACAAAGCGTGTGTGAACAGCAGCATCACAGTCCTCACAAAGGAATGGGAGAGGCAGGCAGTCCAGACACCTCACAACGGCTTGTTTGCCACACTGGCACCTGCTGTTTGGATGTGGATCCTGACTAGCCAACATATTTTCAATTCCACTTTTGTGAGGACACAGTGTTTCTGATCTCCCAATCAGTAGCATAAGCAGTTGACTCAGGTGACGCCTCACCAGTCATTGCTTTGTCCTCAACTCCATCCACCAGCATCTCAAGGAGCTTCTGACGAAGCACCTCAGTTTCAGACACTGACAGGAAATAATTTATAAATAAATAAACTCTGACAGAAAGTAAACCAAACATTGTTGGTTGTATTACTTCTGGCTGCATAAATGACACCTCAACAAATTAAAAGCTGAATATATCCAGGCAATTACAATACACATTTCATACAAGTAAGTACCTTTTGTTGGGTTGACATTGGCAACACGCACATCTGGTGGCTCACATCTGGAGAGTTCTGTGTTAATAAATTAAGTAATGACATTATCCTTAAAGAAAATACAAAAACTAAAAAGGCAAAAACTTGAAGCAAACATTTAAAATTTGAAATATGAGTGAGACTACTGACTAGGTGGCATGCAACTGGTCTTCCTACTGGATGGCGGCCTTTGAGGAATTACAAGCCCTTGTCTGTTGCGCTTCTTTCACCGGACAGGCTTTGGGTCAAAGGAATTGTTGTGCTCCTCCTGTGCCTCATTCTATGTAATATAAACGAGACACAAAGATGAAACACTCAAAATAAAGTCCATGAATTAATTTAACATCTCTAATTAATGGTGCAAAATTTGACATAATAAAACATAAATAATATTTGTATTATTATTATTATTAGGTATTGCAGTAAACTTTCATTACCTAAAGTAGTCAAGTGGCTTGTTGATTTACTATTTCCCTGCAATCTAGCTGTACAAAATGAAACTAACATAACTAACTAGAGAGGGTACAAGTTCTGGGGAAATTATAGGGTGTGCTTGCTTGCGTGGGTTGCAAATGGGTCCGTTTATTAACTGTCATTTTTACAACTGATATTTCTGTACATTTTATCTAAAAATGCACTACACTACATCTATGCACGTCGTAGTTACGCGTCGTTGCCAACGTGTGCTGACGTTGTGACGTTGGGCTTGCAATGATTCCGTTGGGCGACAAAAGGCACCTTTTGCCACAAAAACGTAATTTCAACTTAAACCGTGCAACGGAACTTGAATAAAAATACAAGCAACGCAATCCCAAACAACACGAACCTTTTGACACTGGCGTTGTCTATGTAGCGCAAATATTGATTGATCCTTAGGTGTGGGAAAAAAATAAAAATAACAATAATATATATGTGAGAGAACAAGCACGGTTGTGCCCTTGCCGAAGGCAAAGCACACCCAATGAGGTGGGGTTGTATTAGGGGTTGGATAAAAGGCATAAAAGTCGGATGTCCGGAAGACAGTCACCAGATAGCGTGTGTCTCTCAAAGTACCTATGTTACGGTGGCCCTGAAGTGCAAATCACACCCACTAACATGAGTGTGCGTCCCCCAAATGAAAACACTCCCCCCAAATACGAGTAAACTCCCCCCAAATAGGATGACTTGCTCACCTCCCCCCAATACAAAGACACGCTCCCCCGAATGGGAAACGACATTACATTAACTCAAAAACACATTATATTAACTCAAAACGGAAAGGGTAGGTACAACACTTCGTTGCTGAATGGATGCAGTAGGCTAACTAACAAGAAATTGATCGACAGAAGTACAAAATGCAATAGCCTGACAGAGTTACGTGCACCAGGACATCTGTTTGGCTATCGAAGCATGTAGCAAATAGTAGGCTACTTATGCAAAAGTAGGCTATATATTGCGTGTTAAACGTAAAAATCGATAGCCAAACAATTATCCTGGTCCACATAACTTTGTGGCATTTCGTTCTTCTGTTGTGGACTATTAGTTTTTCTTCTGAAAAGTCCTGCTTCCTTCAACTGTGTTTTTAGCGTGCGCATAGGCTACTTATTTTAATGTTGTGAAATGTTAACAGCATATCTAAGATTATTTCATAGGAATGTCCCTGATTAAAATAAATAGTGCAAGTCATGACTGAATTGTTAACACAAATGTTTCTTCTTTTCTTCCAACCAAAACTATCAACTTCATGGTAATGGCAGTTAATGGGACCAGGATGGTTGTTTCACTATCGATTTTGACGTTTAACATGCAATTTATACTTTTGCATAAGTAGCCTACTACTTGCTACATGCTTCGATAGCCAAACAGATGTCCTGGTGCACGTAACTCTGTCAGGCTATTGCATTTTGTACTTCTGTCGATCAATTTCTTGTTAGTTAGCCTACTGCATCCATTCAGCAACGAAGTGTTGTACCTACCCTTTCCGTTTTGAGTTAATATAATGTGTTTTTGAGTTAATGTAATGTTGTTTCCCATTTGGGGGAGCGTGTCCTTGTATTGGGGGGAGGTGAGTAGGTCATCCTATTTGGGGATGAGTTGACTCGTATATGTTAGTGGATGTGATTTGCACTTCAGGGCCACCGTACTATGTAGCTAGTCCTGTTTAGTAAAGTTTTTACCGCTCTCGTGGGCGTCATCAAATAGTGCTGTATTGTTTCAGTGGAGCTAATAAGAGTGCTCATAAACCTTCCGTAATTTATTTTCTATTTTGTAATTCTCCGTTTTGAAATAGAACTTGAGACATGCAATAGAGACAGTGTATATTATTATCATTGGATTTAAGTCTTTGCAATTCCAATCCAAAGTCATTTTATTGTGTCACGGCCACAGCCGTGCCCCCCCGGTTTCAGTTTTTTGCCCTGCCCTAGTGTTTCCCTGTCATTGTGTCCACCTGTGTGTCGTTTGGTTCTGTGTATTTAGGTTTCTGTTTTGTGTCCAGTCTTTGTCTTGTCATTACCATACCTGTCTGTGTGAGTACCCTATCTGTTTCCCTGGCTTTTTTCAGAAATAAACCCTTTGTTTGCAGTATGGCTGTGTACTCCCTTGCATTTGGGTCCTACCCCTCCTCACACCCTGACAGAATGACAAGACCTCAAATGGACCCAGCAGAGAGTTCCCTGAACCCTTTCCTAGGGACCCGACTTGCCCGTGGTGGACCCCGAAGCCTGCAGCGGAGGGCCCACCCAAAGTCCGGGTTCCTACCCCGGCTCCAGCCCCAGCCTGAACCCCGACTCCAGCCTCGGTCCTGCCCTGGGCCCCTGCCTCGATCCTGCCCTGTGCCCCTGCCTCGTCCTGAGGTTGTGCCGCCCTGCGCCCGGACGAACAAGGTTGTGCCGCCCAGCACCCAGACCACCGAGGCTGTTCCTGCCGGGGATTCTCGGCCGCCTGCCGCCGGTACCCGGCCTCGTTCCTGCCCTGTGCCCCAGCCTCGGTCCTGCCCTGTGCCCCAGCCTCGTTCCTGCCCTGTGCCCCAGCCTCGGTCCTGCCCTGTGCCCCAGCCTCGTTCCTGCCCTGTGCCCCAGCCTCGTTCCTGCCCTGTGCCCCAGCCTCGGTCCTGCCCTGTACCCCAGCCTCGTTCCTGCCCTGTGCCCCAGCCTCGTTCCTGCCCTGTGCCCCAGCCTCGGTCCTGCCCTGTGCCCCAGCCTCGTTCCTGCCCTGTGCCCCAGCCTCGGTCCTGCCCTGTACCCCAGCCTCGTTCCTGCCCTGTGCCCCAGCCTCGTTCCTGCCCTGTGCCCCAGCCTCGTTCCTGCCCTGTGCCTCAGCCACGTTCCTGCCCTGTGCCCCAGCCTCGTTCCTGCCCTGTGCCCCAGCCTCGGTCCTGCCCTGTGCCCCAGCCTCGTTCCTGCCCTGTGCCCCAGCCTCGTTCCTGCCCTGTGCCCCAGCCTCGGTCCTGCCCTGTGCCCCAGCCTCGTTCCTGCCCTGTGCCCCAGCCTCGTTCCTGCCCTGTGCCCCAGCCTCGTTCCTGCCCTGTGCCCCAACCTCGTTCCTGCCCTGTGCCCCAGCCACGTTCCTGCCCTGTGCCCCAGCCTCGTTCCTGCCCTGTGCCCCAACCTCGTTCCTGCCCTGTGCCCCAGCCTCGGTCCTGCCCTGTACCCCAGCCTCGTTCCTGCCCTGTGCCCCAGCCTCGTTCCTGCCCTGTGCCCCAGCCTCGGTCCTGCCCTGTGCCCCAGCCTCGTTCCTGCCCTGTGCCCCAGCCACGTTCCTGCCCTGTGCCCCAGCCTTGTTCCTGCCCTGTGCCCCAACCTCGGTCCTGCCCTGTGCCCCAGCCTCGTTCCTGCCCTGTGCCCCAGCCTCGGTCCTGCCCTGTACCCCAGCCTCGTTCCTGCCCTGTGCCCCAGCCTCGGTCCTGCCCTGTGCCCCAGCCTCGTTCCTGCCCTGTGCCCCAGCCACGTTCCTGCCCTGTGCCCCAGCCACGTTCCTGCCCTGTGCCCCAACCTCGGTCCTGCCCTGTGCCCCAGCCTCGTTCCTGCCCTGTGCCCCAGCCTCGGTCCTGCCCTGTACCCCAGCCTCGTTCCTGCCCTGTGCCCCTGCCTCGTTCCTGCCCTGTGCCCCGGCCGCCGCCTCCTCCGCCCGAGGACTCCTGGCCACCGCCTCATCCGCCCGAGGACTTCTGGCCGCCGCCTCCTCCGCCCGAGGACTCCTGGCCGCATCCTCCTCCGCCCGAGGACTTTTGGCCGCCGCCTCCTCCGCCCGAGGACTTTTGGCCGCCGCCTCCTCCGCCCGAGGACTTCTGGCCGCCGCCTCCTCCGCCCGAGGACTCCTCGTCCGCGCTCCCAGGCGCCCCCTCGTCCGCGCTCCCAGGCGCCCCCTCGTCCGCGCTCCCAGGCGCCCCCTCGTCCGCGCTCCCAGGCGCCCCCTCGTGAACGCTCCCAGGCGCCCCCTCGTCCGCGCTGCCAGGCGCCTCCTCGTCCGCGCTCCCAGGCGCCCCCTGTCCCTTGTGCCCGTCCCCTGTGCCCGTTCTGCCCCCGGGTGGTTTCCTGGACCTGCTCCGGCCTCCGGGCCGCCGGCCTTCTGCCCTGCCTCCGGGTCGACCCCCGGACCTGCCCCGGCCCTCTGCCCTGCCTCCGGGCCGGCCCCCGGGCCTGCGCCGGCCCTCTGCCCTGCCTCCGGGTCGACCTCCGGACCTGCCCCGACCCTCTGCCCTGCCTCCGGGTCGACCCCCGGACCTGCCCCGGCCCTCTGCCCTGCCTCCGGGCCGACCTCCGGACCTGCTCCGGCCTTGTGGGACGTCCGGTGACGTCCCTTGAGAGGGGGGTACTGTCACGGCCACAGCTGTGCCCCCCCGGTTTCAGTTTTTTGCCCTGCCCTAGTGTTTCCCTGTCATTGTCTTCACCTGTGTCTCGTTCTCGTTAGCGTCATTGTGTCCACCTGTGTGTCGTTTGGTTCTGTGTATTTAGGTTTCTGTTTTGTGTCCAGTCTTTGTCTTGTCATTACCATACCTGTCTGTGTGAGTACCCTATCTGTTTCCCTGGCTTTTTTCAGAAATAAACCCTTTGTTTGCAGTATGGCTGTGTACTCCCTTGCATTTGGGTCCTACCCCTCCTCACACCCTGACATATTGTTAATTTGCATTTAATGCATATTGTGTAGGCTAATGATATAGCCTATAATTTTGAAGAAAACCAAATGACTATAAAGAGGAGTTGTATGCCAAATAAGTTTTTGTCACAGTGTTTTGTGTTTCTCCAGTCAAAATAATCCTATCAAAAACATACACCTCTCACCAAATGCTCAACATTACATATGCAAAGTGGCCCATTATGACAGACAAAAGATTACATTTATAGTTGAATGCTGCCTTTCTCCTACTGGCCAATCATACTTGATCATGGGTGGAGACGTGACAGAGGAGACACCTTAAAGCTCCAGAGAGACTACAGAGACTCAACCATAGAGAGACTCAACCAGAAACAGCAGTAACCAGACAGAGGATCAACCAGAGAGAAACAAGCTTTCAGAGACTAGATACAGGATCCAGAGAGACCAGACAAAGAATAAAGAGAGAGCTGAGTTATGGAGACACATCACTGTGAAACATGTGGGAAGAGCCTTTCTTCATCCATTAACCTCAAGAAGCACATGAGGATCCACACTGGAGAGAAGCCCTACAGTTGTGACTTCTGTGGTAAAACCTTTAGACAGACTGGGGATTTAACAGCTCACTGCAGAATCCATACTGGAGAGAAGCCGTACAGCTGTGACCTCTGTGGTAAAACCTTTAGCCAGGCTGGCCATTTCAAAGATCATAGCAGGATCCACACTGGAGAGAAGCCCTACAGCTGTGACCTCTGTGGTAAAACCTTTAGCCGTGCTAGCAGTTACACATATCACCGCAGGATGCACACTGGAGAGAAACCCTACAGCTGTGACCTCTGTGGTAAAACCTTTAGCCGTGCTAGCAGTTACATATATCACTGCAGGATCCACACTGGAGAGAAGCCCTACAGCTGTGAAATCTGTGGTAAAACCTTTAAACAGACTGGGGAATTGACAGTTCACCGCAGAGTCCACACTGGAGAGAAGCCCTACAGTTGTGACCTCTGTGGTAAAACCTTTAGACATGCTAGCAGTTACACATATCACCGCAGGATCCACACTGGAGAGAAGCCCTACAGCTGTGACCTCTGTGTTAAAACCTTTAGACAGACTGGGGATTTAACAGCTCACCGCAGAATCCATACTGGAGAGAAGCCGTACAGCTGTGACCTCTGTGGTAAAACCTTTAGCCAGGCTGGCCATTTCAAAGATCATAGCAGGATCCACACTGGAGAGAAGCCCTACAACTGTGAACTCTGTGGTAAAACCTTTAAACAGACTGGGGAATTGACAGTTCACCGCAGAATCCACACTGGAGAGAAGCCCTACAGCTGTGACCTCTGTGGTAAAACCTTTACACAGACTGGGGAATTGACAGTTCACCGCAGAATCCACACTGGAGAGAAGCCCTACAGCTGTGACCTCTGTGGTAAACCTTTTAGCCATGCTAGCAGTTACACATATCACCGCAGGATGCACACTGGAGAGAAGCCCTACAGCTGTGACCTCTGTGATAAAACCTTTAGCCGTGCTATCAGTTACACATATCACCGCAGGATCCACACTGGAGAGAAGCCTTACAGCTGTGACCTCTGTGGTAAAACCTTTAGCCAGGCTGGCCATTTCAAAGATCATAGCATGATCCACACTGGAGAGAAGCCCTACAGCTGTGACCTCTGTGGTAAAACCTTTAAACAGAATGAGGAATTGACAGTTCACCGCAGAATCTACACTGGAGAGAAGCCCTACAGCTGTGACCTCTGTGGTAAAACCTTTAAACAGACTGGGGAATTGACAGTTCACCGCAGAATCCACACTGGAGAGAAGACCTACAGCTGTGACCTCTGTATAAAGTCTTCATTTTGACACCATACTTTGAGTCAAGTTCCTCTATGGATACAATGTTGTACAATGTAATATCATTTTATTTTAAGTTTGGCAACTCAAGTGTTGTTGAGATACATAACTCATTAATGATTCTTTCTTTTAGAGTTCTCTCTTTTTAGAGAATCATTGAGTGTCCAAGCTGTGAATGATTTTATGAGGCAAGACATGTCCCCCCAAAACGTAGGCCTACCCAAGTTCGTTCAGCGTCAATGCACCCCTTCAGCCCCATTATCCTGGTGTCTTGAGTGCTCGAGCCAAGAACACTGGACATCGGGTAATAAGCGATGGATAGGTTCTGCCGCATCCTCATAAAAGGAATGAATACTTCGAATGGTAATTTTAATCTGCGATGACATTGCGAAGTTCATTTATGTATAGTCAAAATACATTGAAAGATGGACAATAAAACATTGTGGTTTTGATCAAATTAAAAATAAGGTTATATTACCTGTGGCAGTTGTTTGTTGCTTGAATTCTACTATCTCTGCTCTTGCCTGAGGCTATAAACAATACAGGTGTTGTACCAACATCGGTGACCTATCGAAAACAGATTAGCAAAACAGTGTGGCAAGCAACATCAAAAATCAAAACTGGTTTAGCACATTTGTTCGTACTGAAATCACAAAACTCTTAGACTAAACTGTGGATACATTTACTCATTTAGCAGACGCTTTTATCCATAGGGACTTCCTAGAGAGAGCTTTACAAAAAATGCATAGGTCAATGATCATAACGAGATAGCTTGCGAATAGCCAAAACATGAAGCATACATTGTGAAACGCAAATAAGTGCCAATGGGAAGAGCCAGAAGAGCATGTAGGCTACTTAAACAAATTACAATTAAACAACGTGAACCTCAAAAGTGCTAGAGTACCTGGAGGAAAGCAAGCAACAATAATATAATTCACAGCGAGTAAGGCTACAGTTCAATCAGTTACGAGCAACCGACAAGTGCAACAAGTCCCTCAATACGTGTCATTGTTCATCTGGAGGAAATAAACTAACATCTGATCCAACAAATCTCTCTTACCGTACTCCCGGAACAAGTGCGTCTTTAGCCTTTTCTTGAAGGTGGAGAAACAGTGAGTGACTCTGATGGAGGTGGGGAGATGATTCATTGAGGGGCCAGACAGGAGAAGAGCTTCGGTTGGGAGCGGGCGCTCTTGAGAGGTGGGACCACCAGACGGTTGTGAGAAGAAGACCGAAGGTGGCGGGTGGCGGTGTAAGGCTGGAGGAGATACTGGATGTAGTTGGGTGCAGTCCCGTTCACCGCTCCAAAGGTCAGTACCAGAGTCTTGAATCTGATGCGGGCCGTGATGGGTAGCCAGTGGAGGGAGATGAAGAGCGGGGTAACATGGGAGCGTCATTGCTTTCACACAGAATGCATTGAATGATTTTGTTAAAATCATTAAAGTTACATTTTGTGAGACAGCGTAGTCCTGCCAGGAAAATTAGCTATCTGTATTGTTGTTGACCCTTTAGGCCTACCTTAAAAGTCCGATTTACATAACACACACACAATATTAATTGGTGTGTGAGTGTTGCCTATGAATATAATTCACAGCACAGAATATTTTCTCAATGAGTTGGCCTACATGAGCATCTGTTGCATAATCACACATTAAGTCGATGATGACTGATGAGTGTTAAAAATTAAAAAGTCAGTACAACAAACCACGATAAAACTCTGACATCACGCTAAATACATTTCCATTAATTTGGAAATGTATTTTTTCCATCCCAACAGTAGAGGGTACAAATGCACCCCTACACCCGCAGTAAAATGCCTATGAGTGTAGTGTAGCATCAGTCCAAAACGAAATATTCTGTGCCTGCCTTGATTTACAACCGAGCACAGGCTACAGCTACCATCTAGTGGTAGAATGTGGTAATTCACGCAACCACATTGTACTCCCCTGTCACGATTAGAATAAATATTTTTCATGAAGTGCATTGATACACGTCCCGTCGCAGCACCTTAAAATGTTCTAGAAGATGGGTCTTGTGTTGGCCTCAGAGGCATGTATACCAGAACATGAAATCGAGACATGTTCTTAATATTGCGTTTACGTTCACACAGAGAAGCCTGACTCACCTTCTAAAGGGTATGACTTTACCTTCGTTCATCCAGCGTCATAGACAGAACCCAGTGACATGGTTTTTGTTTTGTTTTTCGAGTAAAAATCTGAGGATGGGCAGTATTTTACTGAGTTAATATTCATAATGGTTGGTAAATGTGAAAAGAGCACAGCCTACATGTGTGTTGGGTAGTGATGGGTCGTTCGTGAACGATCCGGCTCTAAGAGCCGGCTCTTGAAGGTGAACGTCGGGAGCTGGCTCGCATATCTGAAGAGCCGACTCTATTTTTAATAGATTAATACAGCCTATAAAAACTAAATGATTATGAAATAACTAATTGTAATTGTATTTAAAATAATTGACTAATTCAAAGAACAACCAAAAAATGATTGTAGGTTTAAAGGCGCACACGATCATCCTCACATTCTGTTCCTGTCAATCCTGCATGAGGGAGGGCCGAGCCAACTCACAGTCAGAGAGTAGTCAAAACTCGGAGGAGAGCCATGACAAATCAATGCATTTTTAAAGATATGTGGTTACGGTTGAGTATGATTTCATTTCATAATTTAATTCAAATTGTTTTCACACCCATCATAGTCAAATTTATAGTTAAAACATGTATTTTTTAAAGAGCCGTTCGGGAGCCAAAAGAGCCGGCTCTTTTTGGTGAGCTGAGCCATACGAGCCGGCTCACGAAAAAGAGCCGGAATGCCCATCACTAGTGTTGGGTGTCTGTATGGTTTAGGAGAGAGGCCCTCTTACTGGATGATAAATGTACGGTCTATATAAATATTTCGCAAAGCTGGAAACATTTTCACCTTTATTGGAACATTTCATATGAATCATCTTAGACCAACGGATCAGTGACCAGTACATATGCAGGACGAAAAAGATAAATGAAGATAATGGAATAGATGGAATACAAACACAGACGTCTCTGTGGTTTTATTGGCCCTGTAAAACGAACATGTGTCTCTTTTTCTACCAGACGGACACACGCAGAGATTTATAACAAACAACAATGTCCAGAGTATACCCCTTAACATGTCTATATTACTTGCACCAAAGTAATCGTTTAACCCTGTAAGGGATTAAATATTGTCCAAACAACCAAAACGAATTCCCTTATGGTTTAAAGGAAGATGAGAAACTGAACAGTGTATTAGCATGAACCAAATATTTCCAATACCAATGGAATTACAGTTATTTGACTAGTTTGTTAAATCAGAGCAAGAATGGTCAAAGTAAGGTTAAATGAAATATACATTTAATAACATTGCAAATGAATGAAATCAATTACAAGGCAAACATGTTACAACATGAAGGTTAAGTGTAACCTACGCTACCATGATTATTGTAAATCAGAGACAGCAAGAGGTGAGCAAAGAAAATGAGTACAAGGACAAAGCCAGAGCTGAGGAGAATGTCTCAGGAGATCAAGAATCCACAGCACAATGCTTCACATTTCCCTTTATACACAAGGACAACCAATCAGACCACTTCTTGACCCTTACTTATATATAACATATGACTAGCAATGCTAGTAAATTGCACAATGAGGTGTGAGAGCCATCAAGTTGAGACTCCGTCCAGTAACTCCAGATTTTACCATATGAGAGGTGGGGGCAGGTTGACACCCAGCCTTACAACACTGATTTGCAAACATCTGTTCTCAACCACTTTACCATTGTTAAACCTTATGAATCTCTGAGAATTACTGCCATGACGGAACATTACAAGTTGCTCAGAAAAGATCATCTTATCCACTAGCAGTTATAATGGAATACTTGTTTATTAATCATCTAGTGAGTGTGTTTGTCCTGATTCACTCCTAAATATGAATCTAATGTGATACGCTAATCCGGGGGTAGGCAATCCTGGTCCTCAAGAGCCGCTGTCCTTCATGTTTTAGATGTTTCCCTGCTCTAAAACACCTGATTCTAATGAATGGTCATTACCCGGCTTCTACAGAGCTTGATAACAACCCATTCATTTGAAACAGGTGTGTTGGAGCAGGGAAACATCTAAAACATGCAGGAGAGAGGCTCTGGAGGACCAGGGTTACCCCTGCGCTAATCCAACCACCATGATGTCCGTGTCCCAGAAGTTTGTTTTTCTCTTCCATAATACACACAATGAAGCACACACACTTCCTGTTTCAACGCTGAGCCCCCATCCCCTCATTACCTATGATGTGGGTACAAATTAAATTCATCCTTTTGTTTTGTCTGGGGTTAATGCATTCAACATAGTTTCAACAAAAAAACAAAATTACACTACAGTTAAGAAGGCTTCTATTCTTTAAAGATAAAATAATTTCCTTGAAATATAACAATAAAAAGGCTTATAAAGGTGTTCATAGTGAGAGTAAAGGCCTACTTTCGATAAGTAGCCTACGTGTAGCCTGTGTATTCACAGGATGGCTGTCGCATGTATCCTGCGTTCAATTGAAAAAATATTATTGGGAAAGAGGAACGAGCAGAATGCCAAAAAAGCAATTCAATAGCCTACCTACCTCACCACCAAGATCCATAGGGGCTTTTTCGGAGGAGTAGGGGTGGGGGACTTGGCTAAACATGACAATAATTGCAATATGTCGACTGTTTTGTCGACATGTTTTTTGTAGCCAACACGAGGGGGCGCCGTTAGACAGCGTAGTCCTGCCAGGAAAATTAGCAATGGAGGATCTGTATCGTCGTTGTTGACCCTTTACCTCAAAAGTCAGACACATACATAACGGTCTGGCGGCTGGCGCACACCTGCAAGGATCACAATGTAGACTTACCATATAAATTGGTGTGTGACTGAGTGTTGCCTATGAATATAATTCACAGCATAGAAGAGATTCTCAATGAGTTGACACAGTGAGTACATCTGTTGCACATCTGTACAGGCTATCGCTCCCATCTAGTGGTAGACTGTGGTAATGCACGCAACCAGACCGTGTACTGTACCATGTCATGTGTGGAATAAATTGTTTATGAAACCCCCACTGAGCGGCACAAAGTGCAGTGATACACGTCCCGTCGCAGCACCTCGTTCTAGAAGAGGGGTCTTGTGTTGGGGGCTTGGGGTCTCAGAGGCATGTATACCAGAACATGACATCAAGACATCATTCTTCATGTTGCTTTTACGTTCAGACAGAGAAGCCTGACTCACCTTCTGCAGGGTAGGACTTTACCTTCATTCATCCAGCTTCACAGACAGAACCCAGTGACACTGCTGTCAAGGAGCAAAAATCTGAAACGAACACGTGCAGACTAAAAACCAGTGTAACAAATTCACCACGATCTTAAAAGGTTTGGAAATCAAGAGCCTGCATACAGCTGTAGAAAAATATTGCCTCCCTTTCTCTCATTCTGGAGACCCCCGGTTAATCTTTGCGTCTGTACAGAGTACGGTTTTAGAAGAATGCACGCTTGTCCAAATCATAGATCTAACAAACACAACCCTTGTAAGTTGTCTGTTATAGTCTATTTTGTGCAAAAAGCCGTGATGTCGTTCCTGAACGATCCTTTTATTGTTGTTTATACATACTCATTCCTTCTTCCACTGAGTAGGGCTTTTATAAATCAAAGCGTTCACAATACGTCAGCAGTTCTTTTAAAGCCTAAAGTTATGGACTATGGAAATTACATTTAGTCCATAACTTTACATTGAAACTAAAAAAGTGTCGTCCCCCTGGTCTGAGTCAGAGGAGCCCCAGGAGGAGTCATCGTCAGGGTCCGGCCTCCTCTCCCGGCCCGTCTCAGAGGCGGTGCCGTCCGTGCCCTGAGTGGCCGCTGCTGCCGTGGTGCTTGCTCTTGTGAGCGCGCTCCCTCTCTCTCTCCCGCTCGTATGACCGGGACCTCTCCCTCCGCTCGCCCCCGCCACGGTGGTGGTGGTGGCCTCCTCCACTCTCGTGCACGAGAGCCCTCTCGTTGTGGCACGAGAGGGCCTACACCAAACTCATCTAGACATCAACTCCCAATAACCCCAGGTTAAAGATGCAGGAAAGGTGTCTTACTGTCTGCAGTCTTCTGGACCAGGAGCCACTCCCACTCCTGCTGTTCCTGCCAATCCTGGCCTCCATCCTCATCCTGAGAGGCAGGGGAGGGCAGAGAACAGACGTTACACTCAGAGGAGATGAGCTTCACACGGCTCTGGGCCTAGAGGGAGTATGAAGTAAGTGTGCAGTGGTGCGTGTTTGTGCAGTAGTGTGCAGTGGTGTGTGTGTGTGTGTGCATGTGTGTGTGTATATGTGTATGTGTGTGTGTGTGTAGTAGTGTGGGTATATGTTTGTATGTAGGGGTCTCACCCATTGTGTGGGCTCTTGGAGCGCAGGGTTGTCAGGCTCCTTCTTGACTTCACAGCATTAGGAGAACCTGGGAGAACACACACACACGCGTCATCCTCTGGTAGTGGACCAAGCTGCAGTCCAATCTACTGAACAAGGAAGGCAATGGTTATAACTGGAAGTAGGTGCATACTGATTGTGTACTGTCATACATGTGGTCAATGTAACTTTTGAATATCGCTCTACTGCCATTCGTGGCCAGGTCTCCTTGAAAAAGAGATTATGTCTCTACATTTACATTTACATTTAGTCATTTAGCAGACGCTCTTATCCAGAGCGACTTACAGTAAGTACAGGGACATTCCCCCGAGGCAAGTAGGGTGAAGTGCCTTGCCCAAGGACACAACGTCAGTTGGCCTGACCGGGAATTGAACTGGCAACCTTCGGATTACTAGCCCGACTCCCTCACCGCTCAGCCAACTGACTCCCTCTACAGGTTTCCTTGTTAAATAAAGGTTGAATGAAGACTAAAAGGTTGCCCTCACAAGGTTTGGAGCCGGGGGAGAAGTCCCCCAGGGCAGACAGCACGGGGGTCCCGTCAGGATTCAGCCCCTTGGCCTTCAGCTTGGCCTCCTGCAGGAACATCTTCCTCCTCTTCACCTCCTTCTCCAGATGATTGTAGTTAGGCTGAGGAGACAAAGAATAATATGTATGTGGCTTAGTGCGGACAGTTTTTGTGTGTGTGTTACCTTCTTCCTGGTGTAGAGTTCGAGGGTGGTTAGGCAGATCTCCTTGATCTCCTCGTCAGTGGCTCCGAACAGCAGATACCAGTGAGGTCTAGAGGGCAGGGGCATCTAGAGAGAAGGATAGCAAGATTAAATACAACTGGAGATCAAACTGGTATCTACAAACAGTGAGAGAGCTGAAGGGGAAATAGGTGGGATAGAAGAGAGAAGAGGAGAGAGGTGAAGGGGCGAGACGTGGGGTGGAGGAGAGAAGAGGAGAGAGCTACACCACCCACCTGCAGGGCTCTGGCAGTGAGGAAGATGCAGGCACAGGCGATGGTCTCACCTTGGAACCTCACAAACACGTTGGTCCTCAGGCTGTCGTTCATGTAGTTCTCTCCTGAACTTATCTTAGAGGAAGCCTACCCAGTACAGATGCTTGTTCAAAAATCTAACTATTGCTTTACCTTAGAAGTCACTATTGCAAGTTTGTGCATGTTGGATCCAGAAATAATGTACATTATTGCACGATCAAATATTTTACAAAATTATTGTGAAACGACTCAAACACTCAATTACAGACATATGTTGTCCAACATGACAGGACACAGGGAAGATACTCTACCCCTGTAACAATGGAGGGGAAGCTGTGTCAGACTGGGTAGAATCTTGGCAGACACTGGCTGACACCTTTCAGTTTTGAAGCACACATTGGTAATTTCATAAGAAACCCATCAAGGTGCTCAATATTAATTTCTGGTTGACCTCTTTATCTCTGTAGCCCTTTAGAGTGTCTGTGTGTTTGACCCATCAGTTGAGTAAAATTGGTTGATTTGTTTATTGTTTTAATTACAAGAGCTGTTGAGGGTCATGCAGGTTGTTCTTGAAACTGTATCTGTAATTTAGGGAATACAATACTTAGTAGTTCTGATGAACTCTGAAAATTGTGTCAATACTGAAGGATTGTTAAGGATTTTACCATCATCAACCCAAGACTTTGGAAAGACCTGTCTGAGGACATTTGATTTCATTCACTGTAAGTCATGCTAAATACACCAGATTGTGCACAAAGAAAGTACAGCAGAAGATCAATAACCAGAACAAGCAAGACAGGCATTATTTTCACCTATTTCTTTTTATTGTTGTTTACTTTATTAGAGTGTTATAGTTTCATGATCATGTTTTTAATGATTCTCTAATTAAAGTCTTCATTTTGACACCATACTTTGAGTCAAGTTCCTCTATGGATACAACTAGAGAGGATACAATTTCTGGGGAAATTGTAGGGTGTGCTTGCTTGCGTCGGTTGCACAGGGGTCTGTATATTTTATATAAAAATGCATCGGGCCTACTTATTATTTATAAAGATTACATAGATTTAAAAGCATCTTTTTTTTGCTGCTCATTTACAACTCAAAATACGAGTGAAGTGTAGAATGAAATATGATGTCTTCTCATTTCCCCTGCAAGAGGCAGCTGACAGGCTGAATCAAAACGAATACATTTGGCAGACCGGTGTACAAATGGACCTAATCTCTATGACTTAAACGTCCTTTTAAGTTGTCCCTTCTCGTGATATTTTCAGGCATTTAGACTACTCATATTGCATTCATTCATTAATAAAGAACCCCCTTTTAAGATTATTCTACGACTTTACCGGCAGAAGATAGAATCGCGATTCAAACAGTACCATCTGCTAACTGAAAATATGCCCCCAAAAACGTAAATAAGCTTGACATTTATTTAGTGGAAAATAGCTCATTCATAAAAAGCTCACTGGTAGCGATCATTGTCAGTAACAACTCAAAATGCGATATAGCCCTGTGTGGAGAAGCTGCCCCGGTAAATTCTACTACTACAGTACAGTACTAGACTACTGCTGTGTTCGTCTTGATAGCGATTGCGTTGGTTGAATTCGATTAAACGTTCCGTTGTACGGTTTAGGCTGAAATTAATTATTTTCATGAACAGATTGACAAAGTTTAGGCTGTGGCAATGAAGTTCAGGTTAGTAGTCAGATAGTTTCCCTACTGAAAGACTTTTGAGTAAGGGGAGTGCCGAACATGTTCTGTTGCCGTTTGACTTAAACAGCTGAGGAGTTGTTGTTAGCTACTCACACTAGTGTCTCGGGTACAGTAGGCTACAGCGTTGCAGTGAGCTACACTGGTTTGAAACCACAGGTAATGGTAATTTCACCAACAAATCGTTTACTAATGTCAGAATAAATCCTACAACGAAAATGTATATGTGAGGAATGTTTATTTTAACGATTGAAAACAGATACATCATACACCACTGTAGTATGTGTTGCCCGGGCAACACAGGCTAATGTCATGATGCTAATATGTGAGTGAAATAGTAGACTACTGTTTCCGAAAGTAGATGTACTTCCTTAATAATATCAGCTTATATTGTACATTACACATCACAATTGTGTGTCATATCACAAAGTAAAATGAGTAAATATTTATCACCCTGGCCTCTTTGTTTGTGGCGTTTCTGCAGCTGCCTTGCAGTAAAGCTATAGTTAGCCTAGCTATCCCCCAAGTTAACAGATGCCAAACGAATGTTCTGCCAAAGGTAGTCACGCGTGTTTTCGTGACATTATTGCAGACCGGTGTAAAAATTGACCTAATCTCTATGATTTAAACGTCATTTTAAGTTTTTCTCTTCTCATGATATTTTCAGGCATTTAGCCTACTCATATTGCATTCATTCATGAATAAACAACCCCTTTGAAGATTATTCTACGACGTTACCCGGCAGTAGAAGATGGAATCGCAATTCAAACGGTACCATCTGCTAACTGAAAATATGCCCCCCAAAACGTAAATAAGCTTGACATTTATTTAGTGAAAAATTGCTCATTCATAAAAAGCTCACTGGTAGCGATCATTGTCAGTAACAACGCAAAATGCGATATAGCCCTGTGTTGAGAAGCTGCCCCGGTAAATTGTACTACTACGGTACAGTACTAGACTACTGCTGTGTTCGTCTTGGTAGCGATTGCGTTGGTTGAATTGGATTTAACGTTCCGTTGTACGGTTTAGGCTGAAATTAATTATTTTCATGAACAGATTGACAACGTTTAGGCTGTGGCAATGAAGTTCAGGTTAGTAGTTAGATAGACTTTTGATTTAAGTAAGGGGAGTGCCGAACATTTTCTGTCCCGTTTGACTTCCTAAACAGCTGTGTACTGTAGCTAGATGTTTTTGTAGTGTGTCTCGCGTAAGCTACAGCGTTGCAGTGAGCTACACTGGTTTGAAACCACAGGTAATGGTAATTTCACCAACAAATCGTTTTCTAATGTCAGAATAAATCCTACAACGAAAATGTATATGTGAGGAATGTTTATTTTAACGATTGAAAACAGATAACGCTACATCATAGACCACTGTAGTATGTGTTGCCCGGGAAACACAGGCTAATGTCATGATTTTAGATTTAAACGTCGTTAAATGATGCTAATACTTCAGTGAAATAGTAGACTACTGTTTCCGAAAGTAGATGTACTTCCTTAATAATATCAGCTTATATTGTACATTACACATCACAATTGTGTGTCATATCACAAAGTAAAATGAGTAAATAGTTATCACCCTGGCCTCTTTTCTTGTGGCGTTTCTGTAGCTGCCTTGCAGTAAAGCTATAGTTAGCCTAGCTATCCCCCAAGTTAACAGATGTGAAACGAATGTTCTGGCAAAGGTAGTCACGCGTGTTTTCGTGACGTTAGTGACGCAGTGACGTTAGTAACGTCAGTGACTGTGGCTAGCAAATTAGCCACCGTTAGCTTCACTTTTCGCCACAAAAACTTAACTTACGCTTAAACCATGCAACGGAACGTAAATTCCAATAGAAGCAACTCAATCGCTACCAAGACGAAACTTTTGACACCTACGTTGTCTATGTAGGCCAAGTATTTACTGAGTTTTAGGGGGGCAAAAAATAAATAAAAATAATAATAATAATAATATATATGTGAGAGAACAAAGGTTGTGCTCTCGCCGAAGGCTTGAGCACACCCAATAATATATATGTGAGAGAACAAAGGTTGTGCTCTCGCCGAAGGCTTGAGCACACCCAATAATAATATATATGTGAGAGAACAAAGGTTGTGCCCTTGCCGAAGGCAAAGCACACCCAATTAAATGGCTCTGGGCGTACCTATACAGACAGGAAAGATTTTGCCAATTTAAGGACTGCTGGCTGTGTATGGATTTCAAAATAAAATCTGTCCAACATGACGGAACGTGTAGTGCAGATGGGCCAAGTAACAATTATAGCATACTGTTGTAGTATGTAGTGGGCATTGGTTTGCGTATTATTTATTGGAGTCATCTGAGCTACATGGTTGTGTGTAGGCTACTACACATTTCTAATGAGAAATATTGACATATTTATTTGATGCGTTCTATCTGTATAAAAGTATGTCCGAATGCTACACATGATGTGGCGTAAACGTCACAATGGTGTATATTCATACTTCAATGAAACATTACAGAGCTACATCACATTTCTTCTGAACAGGCAGGCGAATAGTAACTTGAAGACTATTGTAAGCTTTCTCAGAAGATTTTCTCAGACTCTTCAGACAATTTTGTGCTTGTTGGTGAGTAATTCTTATTTACACATTAATGTTTCCCCTATTTATTGTAATCTTACACAAAACATAATTTTATGCTAAATTTAATTCACACTTTCGTTATGCAGTTACCGTAAATATCATGGCTGTACAACTAAGAAAATGTCTCTCAGATTCAAAATTCTAATACATTTAAAGCATATCAAAGTTTTGATAATAAATCAATCAATAAAGCTTAATAATTTAATGGCTCTGGTCGGTACCTATACAGACAAGAAAGATGTTGCCAATTTAAAGGACTGCTGGGCTGTATGGATTTCAAAATCAAATCTGTCCTACATGACGGAACGTGTAGTGCAGATGGGCCAAGTAACAATTATCGCATAGCCTACGTGTTGTAGTTTGCATAGTGGGCATTGTTTGCGTATTATTTATTGGAGTCATCTGAGCTACATGCTTGTGTGTAATTACACATTTCTAATGAAGAATATTGACACATTTATTTTACGGACATACGTTATGTATAACAAGTATGTTTGAATGCTACACATGATTACGTACAAAAACGTCATAATGGTGTATATTCATACTTCAATTAAACATTATACAGCTACATCACATTTCTTCTGAACAGGCAGGTGAATAGCAACTTGAAGACTTGTATTGTAAGCTTTCTCAGAAGATTGTCTCAGGCTATTCAGACAATTTTGTGCTTTTTGGTGAGTAATTCTTATTTACACATTAATGTTTCCCCTACTTATTGTAATCTTAAACGTAAAACATAATTTCATTCTCAATTTAATCCACACTTTCGTTATGCAGTTACCGTCAATATCATCGCATCAAATACATTTAAAGCAAGTTTTGATACATGGTTTTCTTTTTGTGTTTTGTTATAACTGACCACATCAATAAAAAGAGACTCAAGACTCAGTCCACAAATGGCCTGTAAATCAAACCTCAACAGCATTGCAGTTACAAAAGTTACAAGTTTTCTCTCTCAATTGCTTCACAGCCAATCATTGTGATGCCGATACCAAACTCTTCCAGTCAGGTCAGCTCCTCTCAAATAACACGTTCCCATAATCACTGTTATTGGCCATAGCCTAATGCAGTGGTTTTCAGAGAATTTATTTATGAAAACTAACGATCTATCTGACACAGTTTGATGATCCTGATCACCGTCGTGGGGACAGTGGAAAGAGATCCAAACGGATACTGGTTCGACAAATGGACGGCGCAGAAATGGTAAGAGCCTTATATCAACTTAAATGTAAATGTTTAAACAGCAAACATATACCTCTCTGAGTGACCGTGTCTCTAATGTAGAAAGTTGACCATGATGGGACAACTATTGAAGAGGTGGAAACGGATTGGAAAAATCGGGATGATCTGTCTCTCCATTCATTCGATGAGGCAGATTTTCTGGTCAGTTGTTTATGTATAGCGATAGGTGAAAGGGATGACACCGAATTGGTAAGATCCTTATTTTACATACACTTAAATGGTTAAATAGCAAACATGGTCAAATACCTCTGAGTGACTGTGTCTCTAATATAGGAAGTGGAACGTGGTGGGAACACTATCCATCAGACCCAAGATTACGATGACCTCTCTCTCCGTTCAGTCAGCGAGAGAGATTTTCTGGTCAGTTTGTGCATCAAAAGCATCAAGGTACATTACATTTTGAAGATAGACTGTGTGAACAATATGTTTCCATCTGACTCACAGTCTGATGAGGACCGCCAGCAGAATCCACTTCCGGATAGAAGCCTGGTATGTGTATGTGTGTGGCAAAAGGTCAATGAATTGTCTTTTTCTCTTAGTGCTGAATCATCTTTTCCCTCATTTACATTTAGTCATTTAGCAGACGCTCTTATCCAGAGCGACTTACAGTAAGTACAGGGACATTCCCCCGAGGCAAGTAGGGTGAAGTGCCTTGCCCAAGGACACAACTTCATTTTGCACGGCCGGGAATCAAACTGGCAACCTCCTGATTAATAGCCCAATTCCCTAACTGCTCAGCCATCTGACCCACCTGACCTCCTCCCTCACCATATGGATCTTCATATTTTCACATTTTCCTGTCTGCCCTGTTCCTGCACATTGTACTTTACTCTTGGTCTCCCTAGAATCCTGTTATGGATTACGAAGCCCAGGGCCTTCTTCCTTCCTCGGTGAGAGCCGTGACCAAGCCTTGCGTCACTAATGACGTGCACCCCACCATGCTACACGATCAGAAGAGGCGCGACAGGCAGTCCCGTGTCACAAGAGAAAAGGTCATGATAAGGTTCCAAAAATCCCTGGTTGCCCTGGAACAGGACCTTATGACAACCAAGGAGGAGATCCTGAACACCAACGAGTACTTCAAAGAGATGTCTCGTGTGAAGAGCCAGGGAAAAGGCCTGATGGGTGCGTCTCTGAGAAGACTGGTTTATAACGTCAGAGGGAGAAGGCTCCAGAGGATTCAGGCGCAGAAATATATACGGGTCAGCCAAGATTTCGATGCGCTGATCCAAGAGGTGATGAAGGACTGCAGAGATGACTTCAATCTGACGGGCCTGAAGAACTGGAAGAAAGAGGTTAAGAAGCTACGCATGGCCTGCAGGGCCTGCACTGAGAGGATCCAACCACCCGAGGTGTGTAGTTCCCCACCACAGGTCCAACCCTCTCAGGAAGAAAAGCCCTCCATCCAACGCTTTGTAAGTAATCAGTACAGACGTACTGTACGTATTCGTTTATTCAGCTATTGTTTGATTCAAGGTATGGCATGGCACTGTTTGTTGATTATCATCCTAAAGAGCCATGGAAAGATCCCAGGTCCCACATGCCAAAAGGTGATGTTTTCTCTTGTGACTCTGTCTCCCCAGGATCTATCTGAGACAGAGACCACTCCTGTGGTCCCCTTCACCATTGAGGACGACGCCATGGAATCCCCCCCTCTGACTCCTCCTACTCCCGAGGCCCTCCTCTTCGACCAGCAGGTTCCCCGGGCTTTGACTCCCCTCAACCGTGTCACCGTTGGAGTTGTGACTCCTAGCAGGCCTGAGACTCCGCCTGCTGTGGGGTATTTACCCCCCCCTCGTCTGACACCAATCACCCACTTGAGCGCTGATGTAAAGAGGCTGCTCCAAGGAGGACTGGAAGGGCTCCAACAGGTAGGTCATTATCATCATGGGCAAATATATGATGATATTTACTGTTAAAGCATAAATACATTTAAATTAATTAAATACATTGCGGACTAATGAGTCTGGAAAAGAACCATGATTTCATTGGTTCCATTTTTTTCTCAGCTCAGTGATTCATCCATGTAAGCTTGTGTTCTGCTTTCAGGATGTGACGGAAGAGAAGAAGCCTGGCAAAGGGGAGAGGAAGAACACCGGCAAAGGGGAGAAGACGGCCAAAACACAGTTGTATGTCAAACCACTGCTTGTGTTGGAAGTCAGTAACAAACAGCCAGAGGAATACTCTAAAAACGATGTGAAGGAGGAGAAAAAGAAAAAGAAGAATGTGGGAAAGAGGTGAGGACAGATAGCAGAAAGGCTAAATGGAGGGGGTGGTAGAATGTGGGTAAAGACATCAAGACAGTCATTGTAAGGATGTGAGAATGCGTACTGGTATGGCAGATTACATTTTATGTTTTTTCTTATGATTGACAGGTTTCTCCAGTGGCTGTCGAGCAAACTGATATGCGGCTGTTGTTCAGATGTTTAACAAACATCATGCATGCATACTCATGCTCTTTCTCTCTCTCTGTCTTTCACTGCACAGAGATCATGTAGACATACACACATATGACATCATCAGTTACACTCCACCCTTACACACACATACACACACATTCTCTCTCTCTCTCTTTCTCTCTCTCTCTCTCTCTCTCTCTCTCTCTCTCTCTCTCTCTCTCTCTCTCTCTCTCTCTCTCTCTCACTCTCAAATCACAGATGCTTGACTAAATGTTTTTCTCAATAAAGTTATCATTTTGTGTTTCATTTGGTATTGCTTTTTGATGGTTGCCAGCCTAATAAACTATAGCCGACTATTCATTTGGTCATCTCGCACCGTAATGCTGTAAGCCTAAATTACTTTGCATGGCAGCCTATTTAAGAAAATAACCCTTTGGTGCACTTTATCTGTAAAACAGAGACTACTTGTTACCAACCGTTATGTTAGAATGTGAACACAGCTGGTCTTCCTCCTCCATTACACATTGTGGTGCATGGAACACGTTTTTCAGTTGTTTTTATTGACCAGAACCATACTTTAAAAACACATGAATATGCACAGCATGGAGTGCATGTGGAAGAGGGAACATGTAAACCTTTTAAACCGACTTACCAAAGTAATTGATCGCCAAGCCCTGTATGATGCAGAATCCTTCTCCGAGGACATAGTAGCCATACGAGTTGGTGACTGTGGCGAGGAGGGTGACGGGAAAGTAAATAAGTCTGAGGATGAGGATGTTCAGAGGGGTGATGAGGGTGTGTTTCTGTTCCGGGGCGGCACTAATATGACCAGGAAGTTGTTGGAGACGAGGTTGAGAAGGAACAGGAGGAAGACCAGCATGCTGTGGTCATCCTGGGGAAAGACTGTGGGCACTGCCAGCTCCATGCCAGTTCTGGATGTGCCAGCTGTACCCGCTGTGGCCTAGAACCAGACCTCAGTCCAGACCCATTTGCTCCCCACGTCTAGTTGAACCCAAGCAGAACACTTCAGCACCAACTGGAACCACAAACTCTTGACCACAGTTCTGACTGGAGCCATAAGAAACGCTGAATCCAAAACCAGCAACGAACACCAAGATTTCAACCTCAGGTAAAACTGGAAGTCATTTGTCTCTGTGTGTGGGGTCAGATGGCTGAGCGGTTAGGGAATCGGGCTAGTAATCTGAAGGTTGCCAGTTTGATTCCCGGCCGTGCAAAATGACGTTTTGTCCTTGGGCAAGACACTTCACCCAACTTGCCTCGGGGGAATGTCCCTGTACTTACTGTAAGTCGCTCTGGATAAGAGCGTCTGCTAAATGACTAAATGTAAATGTCATGTGTGTGCATAATAGATCGTGATGTGTAGGGACGTTGCTTCGAATCCTGGGTTTGTGTTTCTTGAATGAGGAATTGAGAACGACGTTGTGTGGGGAGAGAGCTTTATCGGTCTCCGACTTTCTCTCTGTGTGATCTTCACTCAGTTCAGACTGCTAACATTTACATTTACATTTATTCATTTAGCAGACGCTCTTATCCAGAGCGACTTACAGTAAGTACAAGGACATTCCCCCCGAGGCAAGTAAGGTGAAGTGCCTTACCCAAGGACACAACATCATTTGGCACGGCCGGGAATCGAACTGGCAACCTTCTGATTACTAGCCCAATTCCCTAACCGCTCAGCCACCTGACCCCTGGAGTGAGTGCTTCAACAGAAACAGTGCCGAGGGAAAATGCTGCCTTGAGGATTTCCCAAAGCATCCTTGTGGCCTTGTGTTTATCAGGAGGCCCAGCACCCTGCAACAGACTCATCCACTCTCCCTTCTGCAAGCCTCATTGTTGGCATCTAACAGAAATAAGCGCAGCTCGTTGAGGCAGGGCAATCGGGCAGCGCGCGTCAGTCATCGGGGACGTAAGGCGTCTTACTCCACCTTCCTTCCTCTGCCCACTACCACACCCATGTTAGCATCGCATATCCATTGGGCCACGTCCGATAAGGCGTCTTTAAAAGACGCGCGGATATGCCCACACTCACCCCGGTTGTTGTATGATCAGTGCTGCTGCCGCCCTCCACCATCCCCTTTCTCCCCCGTGCTGTCTGTCTGTTCGATCCCACCGGGGGATTATATCTCTATTGCTCCCTGCCTCATATGTCATGTATGTATGTGTTGCATCGAGGAGGCAGGGAGTGCTTCCCTTAGATCATCCACTCCGCCAAAGTTAAATCTACATGTCCATGTCATGTAACAATAAATGCTCAAATCTAATACGTGATTGTCTTGACTGAACTACTCTTTCTCTGAGTTCACAAACACAATTCTAACAGGTTTCATACATGCATGCTCTAGATATCTATGAAACATTCCAAATTCCACAACATCCGTGTGTATGAAAAGCCTGTGTCTTCAATGGCACGACTGCCTTATTCCAGGGGCTGTAACGGAGAGATTATCATCCCAGCCACTTGTCAAATTTGGCTCTGAGATTAAGACCCGGAGTGTTGATATAAGTACATTCGACCATTTCTGAGGAAGAGGAAATGTTTCTCATTGTTTTGTGGGTTACACAGCTGTGTGTGTGGTGCCAGTAATGCCTTCAGCAAAAATCGGGTACACTGCTTCTGGTAATAATGTGTGTGTGTGTGTTTTTTGCCTTATAGTCTTTGGATTCTTGGAGAGCATATCAAGTGTGTTTGTGTTGGATGTGTGGGTGTATGCTGGAATTAGTCACATTTATTTAGAGGTGAAATATGAAATATTTAAACAATCTAGATGGAAATACTGAGGACAAAAGACTGTGAAGCCAGTCCCTTCTTCCATGTATATGGTTTATGGCCCCTAAAGCTGAACTTTGTATCTCAGTCTGTATTACCTGTCAACGTGTCAGAAACTGTTTCGTATTCCATTCCTGTCTTCGCCTTGTCATCTATTTGCTCAGGTGAAATATCACATCGAAAGACATTTCTGGGGTTCAAAGCCACATTATATCAATCAAGTTGAAAATATCCGTGTCACAGATGGACTGCTCTCTTTCAATTATTGAGAATGTACAGATTTTTTCAGTTGTCGTAATATGAAATGACATACATTCCAACCATTTTTAGAAATACTTTTCTATTTTCAAATTATTTACTGTTTTCTACTCTGTGATCAATTGAAAGCAAAAGTGATTAAGGTAATTGGGAATTGATTTTTTTACAGAATGATCAGCATTCCCATACCTCTGATAGATGGAGATGTAGTTTGTGTAAGTGTGAGACAGGTAGAAAGAGAGGGAGAACATGAGAGATTGAGTGTGATATTTTTTACCTCCAGTCTCCCTATACAACCATGTAACACAATTTCCACTATGTACTTCAATGTACCAAAACATCCCAGCCCTATCAATCAACAATGTATGTCTCTGGGTGGGTATGGGTAGAAAACATTGGAGTCTATAAGCGTCCAATAAAACGCTTGGTATCATCCTTGTGACAGATCGGTGTTGAGATTGGGCATGGTTTCATTATAAGCAAAAGTCCTAGCATGTCCTGTATTGACATGGTCACCTATCTGTTCAGTAAATATTTTAACCTTGAAGGTAAGACATTTGACATAAGCTCTGAAAGAAATTGAGAGACCACTGCACCTTTTTCTTTCACTTTCAAAAGCTTTGGGACAATTATTTGACATTTTGAGTAAGGAACAGAAGGGTAAACATGTGCAGTACCCTTCTGTTTCTTGCTCAAAATTGTCGGCCCTTATTGGGAAGCTACAATAACTCCCTTTAAAATGACGACTTGATACAGTTCCTCTCCTGCACTGAACCTCTTCTGCAGCAGGAACAGTTCACTTGGATTGGCGCAGCTGGCGGGGCCAGCTAGCGAGAGATGGTGTCATGCAAAGTAGCTATCTAAAATGTTTTCGAGGCAGTCGTACTACTTTCCTTAAAAAATAAATAAAAGAAAAGCCTAGTAATAATAATTAAATGGCTCTGGGCGTACCTATACAGACAGGAAAGATTTTGCCAATTTAAGGACTGCTGGCTGTGTATGGATTTCAAAATAAAATCTGTCCAACATGACGGAACGTGTAGTGCAGATGGGCCAAGTAACAATTATAGCATACTGTTGTAGTATGTAGTGGGCATTGGTTTGCGTATTATTTATTGGAGTAATCTGAGCTACATGGTTGTGTGTAGGCTACTACACATTTCTAATGAGAAATATTGACATATTTATTTGATGCGTTCTATCTGTATAAAAGTATGTCCGAATGCTACACATGATGTGGCGTAAACGTCACAATGGTGTATATTCATACTTCAATGAAACATTACAGAGCTACATCACATTTCTTCTGAACAGGCAGGCGAATAGTAACTTGAAGACTATTGTAAGCTTTCTCAGAAGATTTTCTCAGACTCTTCAGACAATTTTGTGCTTGTTGGTGAGTAATTCTTATTTACACATTAATGTTTCCCCTATTTATTGTAATCTTACACAAAACATAATTTTATGCTAAATTTAATTCACACTTTCGTTATGCAGTTACCGTAAATATCATGGCTGTACAACTAAGAAAATGTCTCTCAGATTCAAAATTCTAATACATTTAAAGCATATCAAAGTTTTGATAATAAATCAATCAATAAAGCTTAATAATTTAATGGCTCTGGTCGGTACCTATACAGACAAGAAAGATGTTGCCAATTTAAAGGACTGCTGGGCTGTATGGATTTCAAAATCAAATCTGTCCTACATGACGGAACGTGTAGTGCAGATGGGCCAAGTAACAATTATCGCATAGCCTACGTGTTGTAGTTTGCATAGTGGGCATTGTTTGCGTATTATTTATTGGAGTCATCTGAGCTACATGCTTGTGTGTAATTACACATTTCTAATGAAGAATATTGACACATTTATTTTACGGACATACGTTATGTATAACAAGTATGTTTGAATGCTACACATGATTACGTACAAAAACGTCATAATGGTGTATATTCATACTTCAATTAAACATTATACAGCTACATCACATTTCTTCTGAACAGGCAGGTGAATAGCAACTTGAAGACTTGTATTGTAAGCTTTCTCAGAAGATTGTCTCAGGCTATTCAGACAATTTTGTGCTTTTTGGTGAGTAATTCTTATTTACACATTAATGTTTCCCCTACTTATTGTAATCTTAAACGTAAAACATAATTTCATTCTCAATTTAATCCACACTTTCGTTATGCAGTTACCGTCAATATCATCGCATCAAATACATTTAAAGCAAGTTTTGATACATGGTTTTCTTTTTGTGTTTTGTTATAACTGACCACATCAATAAAAAGAGACTCAAGACTCAGTCCACAAATGGCCTGTAAATCAAACCTCAACAGCATTGCAGTTACAAAAGTTACAAGTTTTCTCTCTCAATTGCTTCACAGCCAATCATTGTGATGCCGATACCAAACTCTTCCAGTCAGGTCAGCTCCTCTCAAATAACACGTTCCCATAATCACTGTTATTGGCCATAGCCTAATGCAGTGGTTTTCAGAGAATTTATTTATGAAAACTAACGATCTATCTGACACAGTTTGATGATCCTGATCACCGTCGTGGGGACAGTGGAAAGAGATCCAAACGGATACTGGTTCGACAAATGGACGGCGCAGAAATGGTAAGAGCCTTATATCAACTTAAATGTAAATGTTTAAACAGCAAACATATACCTCTCTGAGTGACCGTGTCTCTAATGTAGAAAGTTGACCATGATGGGACAACTATTGAAGAGGTGGAAACGGATTGGAAAAATCGGGATGATCTGTCTCTCCATTCATTCGATGAGGCAGATTTTCTGGTCAGTTGTTTATGTATAGCGATAGGTGAAAGGGATGACACCGAATTGGTAAGATCCTTATTTTACATACACTTAAATGGTTAAATAGCAAACATGGTCAAATACCTCTGAGTGACTGTGTCTCTAATATAGGAAGTGGAACGTGGTGGGAACACTATCCATCAGACCCAAGATTACGATGACCTCTCTCTCCGTTCAGTCAGCGAGAGAGATTTTCTGGTCAGTTTGTGCATCAAAAGCATCAAGGTACATTACATTTTGAAGATAGACTGTGTGAACAATATGTTTCCATCTGACTCACAGTCTGATGAGGACCGCCAGCAGAATCCACTTCCGGATAGAAGCCTGGTATGTGTATGTGTGTGGCAAAAGGTCAATGAATTGTCTTTTTCTCTTAGTGCTGAATCATCTTTTCCCTCATTTACATTTAGTCATTTAGCAGACGCTCTTATCCAGAGCGACTTACAGTAAGTACAGGGACATTCCCCCGAGGCAAGTAGGGTGAAGTGCCTTGCCCAAGGACACAACTTCATTTTGCACGGCCGGGAATCAAACTGTCAACCTCCTGATTAATAGCCCAATTCCCTAACTGCTCAGCCATCTGACCCACCTGACCTCCTCCCTCACCATATGGATCTTCATATTTTCACATTTTCCTGTCTGCCCTGTTCCTGCACATTGTACTTTACTCTTGGTCTCCCTAGAATCCTGTTATGGATTACGAAGCCCAGGGCCTTCTTCCTTCCTCGGTGAGAGCCGTGACCAAGCCTTGCGTCACTAATGACGTGCACCCCACCATGCTACACGATCAGAAGAGGCGCGACAGGCAGTCCCGTGTCACAAGAGAAAAGGTCATGATAAGGTTCCAAAAATCCCTGGTTGCCCTGGAACAGGACCTTATGACAACCAAGGAGGAGATCCTGAACACCAACGAGTACTTCAAAGAGATGTCTCGTGTGAAGAGCCAGGGAAAAGGCCTGATGGGTGCGTCTCTGAGAAGACTGGTTTATAACGTCAGAGGGAGAAGGCTCCAGAGGATTCAGGCGCAGAAATATATACGGGTCAGCCAAGATTTCGATGCGCTGATCCAAGAGGTGATGAAGGACTGCAGAGATGACTTCAATCTGACGGGCCTGAAGAACTGGAAGAAAGAGGTTAAGAAGCTACGCATGGCCTGCAGGGCCTGCACTGAGAGGATCCAACCACCCGAGGTGTGTAGTTCCCCACCACAGGTCCAACCCTCTCAGGAAGAAAAGCCCTCCATCCAACGCTTTGTAAGTAATCAGTACAGACGTACTGTACGTATTCGTTTATTCAGCTATTGTTTGATTCAAGGTATGGCATGGCACTGTTTGTTGATTATCATCCTAAAGAGCCATGGAAAGATCCCAGGTCCCACATGCCAAAAGGTGATGTCTTCTCTTGTGACTCTGTCTCCCCAGGATCTATCTGAGACAGAGACCACTCCTGTGGTCCCCTTCACCATTGAGGACGACGCCATGGAATCCCCCCCTCTGACTCCTCCTACTCCCGAGGCCCTCCTCTTCGACCAGCAGGTTCCCCGGGCTTTGACTCCCCTCAACCGTGTCACCGTTGGAGTTGTGACTCCTAGTTGGCCTGAGACTCCGCCTGCTGTGGGGTATTTACCCCCCCCTCGTCTGACACCAATCACCCACTTGAGCGCTGATGTAAAGAGGCTGCTCCAAGGAGGACTGGAAGGGCTCCAACCGGTAGGTCATTATCATCATGGGCAAATATATGATGATATTCACTGTTAAAGCATAAATACATTTAAATTAATTAAATACATTGCGGACTAATGAGTCTGGAAAAGAACCATGATTTCATTGGTTCCATTTTTTTCTCAGCTCAGTGATTCATCCATGTAAGCTTGTGTTCTGCTTTCAGGATGTGACGGAAGAGAAGAAGCCTGGCAAAGGGGAGAGGAAGAACACCGGCAAAGGGGAGAAGACGGCCAAAACACAGTTGTATGTCAAACCACTGCTTGTGTTGGAAGTCAGTAACAAACAGCCAGAGGAATACTCTAAAAACGATGTGAAGGAGGAGAAAAAGAAAAAGAAGAATGTGGGAAAGAGGTGAGGACAGATAGCAGAAAGGCTAAATGGAGGGGGTGGTAGAATGTGGGTAAAGACATCAAGACAGTCATTGTAAGGATGTGAGAATGCGTACTGGTGTGGCAGATTACATTTTATGTTTTTTCTTATGATTGACAGGTTTCTCCAGTGGCTGTCGAGCAAACTGATATGCGGCTGTTGTTCAGATGTTTAACAAACATCATGCATGCATACTCATGCTCTTTCTCTCTCTCTGTCTTTCACTACACAGAGATCATGTAGACATACACACATATGACATCATCAGTTACACTCCACCCTTACACACACATACACACACATTCTCTCTCTCTCTCTCTCTCTCTCTCTCTCTCTCTCTCTCTCTCTCTCTCTCTCTCTCTCACTCTCAAATCACAGATGCTTGACTAAATGTTTTTCTCAATAAAGTTATCATTTTGTGTTTCATTTGGTATTGCTTTTTGATGGTTGCCAGCCTAATAAACTATAGCCGACTATTCATTTGGTCATCTCGCACCGTAATGCTGTAAGCCTAAATTACTTTGCATGGCAGCCTATTTAAGAAAATAACCCTTTGGTGCACTTTATCTGTAAAACAGAGACTACTTGTTACCAACCGTTATGTTAGAATGTGAACACAGCTGGTCTTCCTCCTCCATTACACATTGTGGTGCATGGAACACGTTTTTCAGTTGTTTTTATTGACCAGAACCATACTTTAAAAACACATGAATATGCACAGCATGGAGTGCATGTGGAAGAGGGAACATGTAAACCTTTTAAACCGACTTACCAAAGTAATTGATCGCCAAGCCCTGTATGATGCAGAATCCTTCTCCGAGGACATAGTAGCCATACGAGTTGGTGACTGTGGCGAGGAGGGTGACGGGAAAGTAAATAAGTCTGAGGATGAGGATGTTCAGAGGGGTGATGAGGGTGTGTTTCTGTTCCGGGGCGGCACTAATATGACCAGGAAGTTGTTGGAGACGAGGTTGAGAAGGAACAGGAGGAAGACCAGCATGCTGTGGTCATCCTGGGGAAAGACTGTGGGCACTGCCAGCTACATGCCAGTTCTGGATGTGCCAGCTGTACCCGCTGTGGCCTAGAACCAGACCTCAGTCCAGACCCACTTGCTCCCCACGTCTAGTTGAACCCAAGCAGAACACTTCAGCACCAACTGGAACCACAAACTCTTGACCACAGTTCTGACTGGAGCCATAAGAAACGCTGAATCCAAAACCAGCAACGAACACCAAGATTTCAACCTCAGGTAAAACTGGAAGTCATTTGTCTCTGTGTGTGGGGTCAGATGGCTGAGCGGTTAGGGAATTGGGCTAGTAATCTGAAGGTTGCCAGTTTGATTCCCGGCCGTGCAAAATGACGTTTTGTCCTTGGGCAAGACACTTCACCCAACTTGCCTCGGGGGAATGTCCCTGTACTTACTGTAAGTCGCTCTGGATAAGAGCGTCTGCTAAATGACTAAATGTAAATGTAATGTGTGTGCATAATAGATCGTGATGTGTAGGGACCTTGCTTCGAATCCTGGGTTTGTGTTTCTTGAATGAGGAATTGAGAACGACGTTGTGTGGGGAGAGAGCTTTATCGGTCTCTGACTTTCTCTCTGTGTGATCTTCACTCAGTTCAGACTGCTAACATTTACATTTACATTTATTCATTTAGCAGACGCTCTTATCCAGAGCGACTTACAGTAAGTACAAGGACATTCCCCCCGAGGCAAGTAAGGTGAAGTGCCTTACCCAAGGACACAACATCATTTGGCACGGCCGGGAATCGAACTGGCAACCTTCTGATTACTAGCCCAATTCCCTAACCGCTCAGCCACCTGACCCCTGGAGTGAGTGCTTCAACAGAAACAGTGCCGAGGGAAAATGCTGCCTAGAGGATTTCCCAAAGCATCCTTGTGGCCTTGTGTTTATCAGGAGGCCCAGCACCCTGCAACAGACTCATCCACTCTCCCTTCTGCAAGCCTCATTGTTGGCATCTAACAGAAATAAGCGCAGCTCGTTCAGGCAGGGCAATCGGGCAGCGCGCGTCAGTCATCGGGGACGTAAGGCGTCTTACTCCACCTTCCTTCCTCTGCCCACTACCACACCCATGTTAGCAGCGCATATCCATTGGGCCACGTCCGATAAGGCGTCTTTAAAAGACGCACGGATATGCCCACACTCACCCCGGTTGTTGTATGATCAGTGCTGCTGCCGCCCTCCACCATCCCCTTTCTCCCCCGTGCTGTCTGTCTGTTCGATCCCTCCGGGGGATTATATCTCTATTGCTCCCTGCCTCATATGTCATGTATGTATGTGTTGCATCGAGGAGGCAGGGAGTGCTTCCCTTAGATCATCCACTCCGCCAAAGTTAAATCTACATGTCCATGTCATGTAACAATAAATGCTCAAATCTAATACGTGATTGTCTTGACTGAACTACTCTTTCTCTGAGTTCACAAACACAATTCTAACAGGTTTCATACATACATGCTCTAGATATCTATGAAACATTCCAAATTCCACAACATCCGTGTGTATGAAAAGCCTGTGTCTTCAATGGCACGACTGCCTTATTCCAGGGGCTGTAACGGAGAGATTATCATCCCAGCCACTTGTCAAATTTGGCTCTGAGATTAAGACCCGGAGTGTTGATATAAGTACATTCGACCATTTCTGAGGAAGAGGAAATGTTTCTCATTGTTTTGTGGGTTACACAGCTGTGTGTGTGGTGCCAGTAATGCCTTCAGCAAAAATCGGGTACACTGCTTCTGGTAATAATGTGTGTGTGTGTTTTTTGCCTTATAGTCTTTGGATTCTTGGAGAGCATATCAAGTGTGTTTGTGTTGGATGTGTGGGAGTATGCTGGCATTAGTCACATTTATTTAGAGGTGAAATATGAAATATTTAAACAATCTAGATGGAAATACCGAGGACAAAAGACTGTGAAGCCAGTCCCTTCTTCCATGTATATGGTTTATGGCCCCTAAATTTGAACTTTGTATCTCAGTCTGTATTACCTGTCAACGTGTCAGAAACCGTTTCGTATTCCATTCCTGTCTTCACCATGTCATCTATTTGCTCAGGTGAAATATCACATCGAAAGACATTTCTGGGGTTCAAAGCCACATTATATCAATCAAGTTGAAAATATCCGTGTCACAGATGGACTGCTCTCTTTCAATTATTGAGAATGTACAGATTTTTTCAGTTGTCGTAATATGAAATGACATACATTCCAACCATTTTTAGAAATACTTTTCTATTTTCAAATTATTTACTGTTTTCTACTCTGTGATCAATTGAAAGCAAAAGTGATTAAGGTAATTGGGAATTGATTTTTTTACAGAATGATCAGCATTCCCATACCTCTGATAGATGGAGATGTAGTTTGTGTAAGTGTGAGACAGGTAGAAAGAGAGGGAGAACATGAGAGATTGAGTGTGATATTTTTTACCTCCAGTCTCCCTATACAACCATGTAACACAATTTCCACTATGTACTTCAATGTACCAAAACATCCCAGCCCTATCAATCAACAATGTATGTCTCTGGGTGGGTATGGGTAGAAAACATTGGAGTCTATAAGCGTCCAATAAAACGCTTGGTATCATCCTTGTGACAGATCGGTGTTGAGATTGGGCATGGTTTCATTATAAGCAAAAGTCCTAGCATGTCCTGTATTGACATGGTCACCTATCTGTTCAGTAAATATTTTAACCTTGAAGGTAAGACATTTGACATAAGCTCTGAAAGAAATTGAGAGACCACTGCACCTTTTTCTTTCACTTTCAAAAGCTTTAGGACAATTATTTGACATTTTGAGTAAGGAACAGAAGGGTAAACATGTGCAGTACCCTTCTGTTTCTTGCTCAAAATTGTCGGCCCTTATTGGGAAGCTACAATAACTCCCTTTAAAATGACGACTTGATACAGTTCCTCTCCTGCACTGAACCTCTTCTGCAGCAGGAACAGTTCACTTGGATTGGCGCAGCTGGCGGGGCCAGCTAGCGAGAGATGGTGTCATGCAAAGTAGCTATCTAAAATGTTTTCGAGGCAGTCGTACTACTTTCCTTAAAAAATAAATAAAAGAAAAGCCTAGTAATAATAACTAGAGAGGGTACAATTTCTGGGGAAATTGTAGGGTGTGCTTGCTTGCGTCGGTTGCACAGGGGTCCGTTTTTGAATGACATTTTTACAACTGATATTTCTGTATATGTTATATAAAAATGCATACTTATTATTTATAAAGATTACATAGATTTAAAAGCATATTTTTTTTGCTGCTCGTTTACAACTGAAAATACGAGTGAAGTGTAGAATGAAATAGATGTCTTCTCATTTCCCCTGCAAGAGGCAGCCTCATCGTTGAATCAAAACGAATACATTTGGCAGACCGGTGTAAAAATTTACCTAATCTCTATGACTTAAACGTCCTTTTAAGTTTTTCCCTTCTCGTGATATTTTCAAGCATTTAGCCTACTCATATTGCATTCATTCATGAATAAAGAACCCCCTTTGAAGATTATTCTACGATGTTACCGGCAGTAGAAGATTGAATCGCGATTCAAACAGTACCATCTGCTAACTGAAAATATGCCCCCCAAAACGTAAATAAGCTTGACATTTATTTAGTGGAAAATCGCTCATTCATAAAAAGCTCACTGGTAGCGACCATTGTCAGTAACAACGCAAAATGCGATATAGCCCTGTGTGGAGAAGCTGCCCCGGTAAATTGTACTACTACGGTACAGTACTAGACTACAGTACTGCTGTGTTCGTCTTGGTAGCGATTGCGTTGGTTGAATTGGATTTAACGTTCCGTTGTACGGTTTAGGCTGAAATTAATTATTTTCATGAACAGATTGACATGGTTTAGGCTGTGGCAATGAAGTTCAGGTTAGTAGTTAGATAGACTTTTGATTTAAGGACAGTGCCGAACATGTTCTGTCGCTGTTTGACTTCCTAAACAGCTGTGTAGTGTAGATGTTTTTGTAGTGTGTCTCGCGTAAGCTACAGCGTTGCAGTGAGCTACACTGGTTTGAAACGACAGGTAATGGTAATTTCACCAACAAATCGTTTACTAATGGCAGAATAAATCCTACAACGAAAATGTATATGTGAGGAATGTTTATTTTAACGATTGAAAACAGATAACGCTACATCATAGACCACTGTAGTATGTGTTGCCCGGGCAACACAGGCTAATGTCATGATGCTAATACTTCAGTGAAATAGTAGACTACTGTTTCCGAAAGTAGATGTACTTCCTTAATAATACCAGCTTATATTGTACATTACACATCACAATTGTGTGTCATATCACAAAGTAAAATGAGTAAATAGTTATCACCCTGGCCTCTTTTCTTGTGGCGTTTCTGCAGCTGCCTTGCAGTAAAGCTATAGTTAGCCTAGCTATCCCCCAAGTTAACAGATGCGAAACGAATGTTCTGCCAAAGGTAGTCACGCGGGTTTTCGTGACGTTAGTGACGTAGTGACGTTAGTAACGTCAGTGACTGTGGCTAGCAAATTAGCCACCGTTAGCTTCACTTTTCGCCACAAAAACTTAACTTCAGCCTAAACCATGCAACGGAACGTAAATTCCAATAGAAGCAACTCAATCGCTACCAAGACAAAACTTTTGACACCTACTTTGTCTATGTAGGCCAAATATTGACTGAGTTTTAGGGGGGCAAAAAGAATAATAAAAATAATAATAATATATATGTGAGAGAACAAAGGTTGTGCCCTTGCCGAAGGCAAAGCACACCCAATAAATATATATGTGAGAGAACAAAGGTTGTGCTCTCGCCGAAGGCTTGAGCACACCCAATTAGCTTGCCTACTTAAATCTGACTTGAATTAGTAGGAGTGCGTGAGCTGAAATTGGCCTTTATGGAACCGCTTTAGCCCCGCTTGACTAATGAATCTAATTCAAGTCAGGTTTGGGACTTTCAGTCCAACTTATTTGAGCGGGATTTATGGAACAGGCCTCTGGTATAACAGAAAACCACTACAAAGCCTACTAAAATCAGTGGCCAAGCAACACTGCTTGCAGCTTGTCCAGCTCAGGACCTATGATGCTGGGCTGGGAAGAGTAGGAGGGTGGGGAGAGAGGAAATGGGGTAGGAGAGAACAATATGTACAGTTTGCCTGTTAAGATTTGCTTACATGATGTGTCTCTTTTGGTTGTTTAAATGTTTCCATAGAGGTACCTTGCCCTTATATCAGTGGCCATGTTTTCAGTAAATATGCCTGCTCACCTTAACTAATTCCATCATGTCTTTAACAAAGCCGTCCACCTCAGGCCCCTCCAACGCTCCAGTCTTGCTCTGTCAAACACGGAAGGGGGATAAACTCTACATCCCTGTGATGAGAATAACATTCTTAAAACGAAGATAGATTTTGATAACAATATCAAAGCAAACAAATACCACTGCTACGCTGACGACACGCAGCTGTACCTGTCGTTCCCCCCGACCGATCCGGGGATCTCAGCTAGGATTGAGGCCTGCCTCACAGACATCTCCGCCTGGATGACCGAGCACCACCTCCAGCTGAACCTCGCCAAAACAGAACTTCTCATCATCCCGGCTAAACCCTCCATCTCCCACGATCTCTCAATCACCCTGGGATCTGCGACGGTGACCCCTTCATCCTCTGCCAGGAACCTTGGGGTTACCATGGACGACAAGCTCTCCCTCACGGCCCACATTGCTGCGGTCTCCCGGTCGTGTAGATTCACCCTCTACAACATCCGGAAGATCAGGAGATACCTGTCTGAGCACTCCACCCAGCTGCTAGTCCAAGCACTTGTCCTCTCCAAGTTGGACTATTGCAACTCGCTGCTCTCCCAGCATGTGCAACCCGCCCTCTTCAGAGGATTCAGAACGCAGCGGCCCGCCTGGTCTACAATCTACCCAGACGCTCCCATGTTACCCCGCTCCTCATCTCTCTTCACTGGCTACCTATCATGGCCCGTATCAGATTCAAGACCCTGGTATTGACCTTCCGAGCAGTGAACGGGACTGCACCCGTCTACATCAAGTCTCTCCTGCAGCCTTACACCCCCACCCGTCACCTACGGTCTTCTTCAGACAACCGCCTGGTGGTCCCACCGCTCAAGACCGCCTGGTCCCAACACAAGCTCTTCTCCTGTCTGGCCCCCCAGTGGTGGAATCAACTCCCCACCTCCATCAGAGATACTGACTGTCTCTCCACGTTCAAGAAAAGGCTCAAGACGCACTTGTTCCGGGAGTACAACGGTACTTAGGAATGGTTCGCTTGACCCGATGTTAGTTTCCTCAAGGATCACAATGACTCTTGCTTAGAGACTTGTTGCTCTTGTGGTTAGTGGTAACTGATTTAAATTTTTGTTCTTGCTGTGATATATTGTTTTTATTACTGTTGCTTGCTTTTTTCCACAGGTACACTTGCACTTATAGCGGTTCATGTTGTTTAATTGTAACTTGTTTAACTACATGCTCTTATGGTTCTTCCCTTTGGCACTTACTTTGGTTGTTCACAATGTGTGTTCACAATGTATGTTCACAATGTATGTTTTGGCTACTCGCGATGTTTTTTGGCTATCTTGTTGTTATGATCAGTGACCTATGCACTTTGTAAAGCTCTCTCTTGGAAGTCGCTTTGGATAAAAACGTCTGCTAAATGAATAAATGTAAAGCGAAAGCTAAAAGAAAAACGTATTTCTTATGTGATGAGACTCGTATTCTGAGAAGCAGAAAGAAAACAATATGTAAAATATTGTGTACAATATGCATATTGAATATATAATCATTAACATTCCACTGTTTAGTTTTTTATTGTTTTTGTAATTGTTTTTATTGGATTTTAATTAATGTGATCCTATTCATTAGAGAAGAATCGGGGTGACTTTATTGGATGAGCTTGTTGCATAGCTACAGTGGGACAGTCATTGGCATAACTACAACACAATAATATATAATAGTTTCTTGTTGGACATGTGTATCATTTTAATCTGAAAGGAAGCCTTGCATCTATATCTTGTTTTTCTCAGTCAGGCTCACTCACAACATCATAGTGGTCAAAGATGTGTTCAAAGTCTCTCTTCCTCTCCTCTTTGCTGCAGGCCTGTAGAAACAGAGCGGCAGATTAATTGTGTTTTTCCTAAGAAAATGAAGCTGTGGAATACAAGAGACGAAGGAGGCAGGGACTCACATCCAGTTTGAACTCAAGCATGAAGTTCTCTTCCAGAGACAGTATTCTATTAGGGGTAGTACATGTAACTCTTATTAGTTCAGAAAATCCTTTCGATGTTGAAATGAGAGAAGGAAAATATCAAACACTATACCCCTGACTATGCACTTGTGGAGATCTGAGGTGTTGTACAGGTTCAAGCAGTATGGCAGCATTTCCAAGTAGCCAATCAAAACGGTCACATTCCTTCAGATCTCCACAAACATGTAGTGGTTGACACAAGAACACCAAACACAGTCTAGCAAAATGACTGAAGGGTATAATACCTGTCTAGCAGAATGACTGAAGGCTATAATACCTGTCTAGCAGAATGACTGAAGGGTATATAATACCTGTCGAGCAGAATGACTGAAGGGTATATAATACCTGTCGAGCAGAATGACTGAAGGGTATATAATACCTGGCCAAATCGTTCAAATCCAAGCATCCATCTTTATTTCACTTACTTCAGAAAACTCAGCTGGTGTCTGTCTTAGTCTTTCTGGAGCGCTGTGATCTCCCTATCTGCCCAGAGTCAGAGCTGCTCTCCTCTAAATGGGGTTATGAGTCTAGAGGGTAATTTAACATTTGTCTGAGTTACAAATTCTGAAATGGAGACTGTGGAACAGTGTATTGGCAGATGAGAAAACTTGGACAAGCTCCACAGCACGAGTAGTGTACATCAGGAGTTTCCTCTATTTCTATTAATGAAATATAAATCTAACTTTTCATACAGAATGTTCATGTCAGGTGCTCAAGTCATTTAAATTATCGTTTTTTGTCACTTTTGTAGCATCAGCTGAAATGCTTGATGCTGCGCCAAGATGAAGATGAGACAAAAACTGTTTTATGGACTGAGTTAATGTCGGCCACACTAGAGGGTGATGGTTGCATTAAGCTAATTAGACTGCTGTCTGATCTCATAGGCCGCACCCTGCAGAGGAATAAATCACTTTGTTATAGGGAAAGAGTTTGGGTTGTATTAGCTGCTTGCATGCGTGTTTCACGCATATACGGTATATGTTCCTTCAGGCAAACGCAATGATGTCACCTCTTACCATGGCATCTGTGTACTCCTCCAGTTTGCTGGAGAATACAGTTGTCTGTTGTTGTAGAAACAGATCATTTAGGAAACTCTGTTTTAAAGGACAGACACACCAGTGTAAGAGTAAGACAAACTAGGGTTAGGGTTTGACATGCTGGTGCAGATGACAGGATTACGTTACAGTTCAATATAACAATACAGGGAATTAAACATCATTATTTTAGGAGACTTCTGGACTTTACTTTGAGTCTGTTTACGGTAAGGTCAAAATTACTTTCAGCTCCACTGCAGATATGTACCCACTGCTGTCTGCGTTGTACTTCCTCCAGATCTACAGAGAGAGAGAAGATAAAAATGTGACATTCACACCAAACAGTTTATCGTCGAAATAGTAAGATAATCATGATGACAATTCAGAGCAACCAAAAACAAAGGTATTTTAATTGCAAATAAACCTAGCGCACCTAACGCACCTGAGCAAGTATAGTAGGCTAATCAAACTCAGTGATCGGTTTAGCTTCTCCTTTTGTAAACCCATCCTGCAAACCAAAATAGCGGTTATATGAAAGAACAATTGCCTGACACATACAAATTCAAATTGCCTATCACCGGTACTCGGTGGCTGCAGTAGGCCAAATATGTCTTTGCAAAGACAAGAGAATAAGTAAACACATTTTGGGCCTCTGCACGAAAAAACTCTTGGCTATAAAACCAGTAAATATACATTTTACAACACTGAAAACATTACTAGAATGTGATGCATGTGTTATGCCAGGTTGCTTTGCGTTGTCTTGTCCTAAGAATTTCAGTGCCCAGTCTGACCTTGTGTTGTTTTGTGCATCTGACCATAAAAGACTTGAACTGGAACTCAGCTAACAATCAGACTAAATGGTAGAACAGTGGTGGTTGAAAAAACAGCGATTCAAGTTCACAACACAATCCCCCTGTGGACACATAAAACAACTAAAAATACATGAAATAGGATTACATTTTAAAACCAGCACATACAACTCATATTCACCTCTTGTTTTTCAGGGACACATAAAAATGCTCTCTCTTGATAGAGTGACTTAGGAGTTCAGCCACTTCTATTGTCCAACAATTGAAAGCAGACAAGTAACTTAAAATGCAAAAAACAAATAGTACGATAATCATGATGACAATGTAACAAAATCAATAGAGAAAACAAACGCTACATTCAGAGCAACCAATAACAAAGGTATTTTAAATGCAAATAAACCTAGCCCACCTAACGCACCTGAGCAAGTAGCCTATTCATGGGTTTAATGTGACGTCACACAGTGGTCGCGGCGCCATCTTAACAAAAAGAAATGTTGCGTCGCTGTATCGTTGCACGGTTTAGGATAATATTATAGTAAGTTAAATAGTATGGTTCAGTACATAAGTGAAGTTAACATCATTTTGCTACCTGCATATACCTAAAGCTTTCGTGACGCAAAATACGGTAAATCAACTTAGGTTAGGTTCACAGTTTGTTGAACTCGCTTTCTGAAATACCCCCGTGTTCTACTACCCATGCTGGTTCACAAGACTGTAAATAATCAACATATAGATAACAACATTCCCATCAGGCAGGGGCCAAGCTACCCCTAGCTCAAAAAGAGCCACCTCCCTGAAATGAGTTTTTGCAGGTTGCAGGTCTGCATTCCCTCAAATTTGTATCCCCCCCCCCCCCCCCCCCCCCCCCCAATGTTGACTCTATGGCTACGGCCTTGCTCTCTAGTTCATATCAGCTTTACTGGAACCGAAAAGTAAAGGATTCCCATTTTACAGTAAATCAAGTCAGAGACCAGGGTTAGGTTCACAGTCTGTTGAACTTGCTTACTGGAATACCCCCCTGTTCTACTACCCATGCTGGTAAAAAGACTGTTATTTATATGTTAATTATTTACAATGTGGAGGCCACATTAGGCCAGGTCAAGCTATAAGAGATATCAGTTCTCAGTTGGCTTTCTGTGTCTTCAGGCTGAGAGACTGTAAACATGGCCATCTTTCTCCCAATTGCTGTGGTCCTTGCTACGTTGTCCCCTGGCCTCTCTGCATATGGGGAGAAGACGTCCATAGAGCGTGCAGGCACGGCATACAGTAGCAGACCCTACTCATCTGTGCTTACCGTGTCCAATGGAGAGAAGTTTGGGACGTGGAAATGGCCTGAGATGTGTCCTGACACGTTCTATGCTGTTGGGTTCAGTCTGAGGGTAAAAACTATGTATTGTGTGTGTCAATTTACAAATTGCAAGTTTGTGAGAGTTTGGTTCAAATGTTTGTCAGTTTTGGAATCAATACAGTTGTGCATAGAAGTAACCCACACTACTATTTGGGTTAATTTCATGCTAACATGTGTCTATCTACTCTCTTTCAGGTGCAACCTCATCAATATTCTAGTGATGACACTTCCCTCAATGGCATTCGCCTCATTTGTGCCAAAGGCGAGGACAGGCGCTACCTTCATACAATCGAGTCTCACATTGGATAGTAAGATAACACTTTAGCTCTTACGGACTTGTTAAACTTCTTTGTAAACTTTGGCCTTCTGCCTTGTGTGAGTAGATTAAATATAGGGTACAGGTCAGGCTTCTGTCTGATCATGTAATTTCTTTGTAAAAATGTTGTTAAGATATGAGAATTGAGGAAACTTGAGTAACTTTACCTGTATATCCCCGGTAATTCACCAAAAGAGCACCTTCTGTCTGTTCCATGCTCCCTCATGATCTCTTTGACCTTTTTCCCCCTCTCCCTTCCCCATTGTACTCATTGTCTCCAGCTATGGTGACTGGTCGAGCCCTCAGTATTGCCCCACGGGAACACTCGTCTCCTTCCAGCTGCGTGTGGAGCCACACCGGGGCATATTGGATGACGACACTGCCGTCAATAACATCAAATTCCGCTGCAGCAGCGACCCAGTTCTGGAGGGTAACGGTAATGAGTGGGGAGAGTACGGCACCTGGAGCCAGGAATGTCGCAATGGGGGCATCTGCGGCATTGAAACCAAGATGGACGAGTACAAGAGTTGGCTGGTCGACCACACATCTCTCAATGACGTGCGTTTCCACTGTTGCTCCCAATCCCAGGTAAAACAAACATGAAGATTGTAGTTTGTTGGTATTTATGGATGTCTACACATTTTTATGTTAGATGGCTTTTATTTAAAGCCATTTAAGTAAATTAATCAACAGAGCATATACTGTATTGATGCCCCTGAAAGAAACATATACCCCTGTAATTACTGGAATCGTTCATTTTGACCTTGTTATAATTAGCATGATGCTTTTTTCCAGAAATGATCTGTGAGTAACAGATCGTGAACCACCTCAACCTGGAACACAAACTTGGACGAAACGGTTGTATTTTGCGTTGTTACTGACAATGATTGCTTCCAGTAAACTTTTTTGTAATTTTTTAAAAACTTTTTACATTATCCAGTAGCCTAACTTTTTAACATGGTTTTTGTGTCGGGAAAATGGAGGATATGGATTTTAGGTTAGTTTTGCAATTGTAGGCTACTGTTAACAATTATAGGTATAGCTATGATAATTATACTTGGATAATTTAGATTGAGATATGGGCTTATGCCTGATGCCTAAACATTTCAAATCACAAACTACCATAGCCATACATTTAACGGCTATGTGTATCAAATCATTGTTCATCATTTTTTTATGCATTAGGCTAAATGTTGTTGTTGCTAAACGTTGTTATTTAAATTGAAATTTAAATGACATCCGTCATTAAAGGACAATTTGTTAACGCTAAATGTCTCTGAGTCCTATTTCATTGTAAATCAGGCCTTCAAGGCCCCTGGGTTGCTACGACGTCACTCTTAGTATTTGGAATAGCCTAGTAAATGAGCAGCAACAAATGTATGGTTTTAAATCTATGCAATCTTCATAAATAATAAGTATGCATAGGCTACCTATTTAAATGACCGAAATATTACTTGTAAAATGTAAGTTAGAAAACAACGCACCCATCTGCAACTGACGCAAACACACCTCACAATTTCCCCAGAAATTGTACCCCCTCTAGTTAGACACGTATCACTTTGCCGACACCATCTGTTATCAGCCTTTAGTGAGACGACTGGTGGCTATAACTTCTTAACTGCTCCTTTCAAAGGCCTGGCCCGCCAATGCGTTCCCCTGGGGAGAACACATAGGTGTTTGTCTGATTAATATCTAACATGAACACAAGCCCTGAAAGGAGAATAATCATAAACATAATGGCATTTTGCCTGTTAATGTGTGAAAAGATGAAGAAAACTATTTGACAACAATAATGTTGAATGTAACTGGCCCCGCTAACAGTACACCTGGCCCCAGCTTGCCCTAGAATCTCCCCTGCATATCAAGTCTATTTATACAGAAATGCAGACATACTTGTCTTGTTAAAAGACATCTGTGTAAACATTCACTTGTAATATACTGCGACTTAGGAGCACATAACTAAGCAGGTTTGGATTTTTGACAGCTTGTCAGCAGTGCAAGTCTGACTGTGCAACAGATAAAACAATAATACTGCGTGCAATGTATTCATTCTATTTATGTATTGGTAACCTGTGCATAATTGGTATGAAAAAAACAATGCCGTGAAGTTCAAATTTCAAAGGAAACTAATGAGAAAAATCTGTCCTTTATTTATTTATTTTTGTTTAGGTGGGGGGATATTTATCCACATATCCGTCCGATATTTTGTAAGCTAGCAACACTTATACCTTTACCTGAAATACAACAACCCAGCACGACCCTGTGGCTGGGTTCAAAGCTCTCTCAGAACAGGGGTGAGAGAACCGAAGGCGACGAAATTAAAGCCCCCTCTATATTCCACTCTGAGAAACAGTCCATGGTTCCCTCGCCGATATCATTGTGATATTCAAAGTAGGATATAAAATGTCACTAATAAAATCCAGTAAGGTTATTCAGTGTGTTCGATAAGAGAACAGCGCAAGCAGCGTAAATTCCGATGGAGACTCGTCAAGCTGACTCACAAACACAATACAAAGCGCTTGAAGCCGAGTCTGGGGGTAAAGGATTTGGTTGCCAGATGACTTGATTTTATCCCCCTATTAAGGCGCTTGAGACCTCCACAAGAGCTTGTTGTGCTCTTCCCACAGATGCCTCTGCCAAACATATTTTCATTAGACCAATTATAGGACGTCATCATGGGCTTCCTACACATTGTAGCCTAATATGTTTCTTTTGAACCAACGTTGTTTACCATCAATACCTACAGATATTTAAGGCAAAGCAGTCAACGTTTTTAGGATATGTATGCTGACAGTTTTTGTTCTATAATAAATACGTTATTCGCCTAAGGCTTTGAAAGCCACGTAAACTGTTTTAGTTTATAATCAAACCTGGCAACCCTAATAGTTTGAAGCACGGCAGCTATTATTTCGGTAATGTTGCACCACCTAGTGGCTACAAGAGCAAAATGCCTGAGCGGTCAACTGTGTGTGTAACAAAACAGCAGAAGCCTAGCTACAGTAGGTAGCCTATCTGAGAAACAATTCAAATGTTCTCTGTAATGATTCCTTCCTTACCGGGAGAGGTCTCCCTTGCCTTACACTTAGATATTACAGTTTTTCTCGATTGGTTACACACATTTTCTGAATGCATACCTCATACTCTCGAACTCTACACACAAATCAAAAAAACACACACACAATGGGCAAAACCCCTCACTTCTCCTGCAAAATTAAACTTTACATTCAAAACAATGTTATTTCTTCTCAAAATTGTATTTTGTCTTCAAATGATACACACAACCCATCATATGAATCGACATTTATAAGAACCATTTGAACACTGATGTGCTCAATGTAAAACACTATCATCATAGTGATTTAGGCCTTTTTTTGTTCAGTGGGTTATAAAATATTGAGAATATTGTTTTTATACTCAGAACACACAAATACACGGTAACAGATATATTTTATTTTTCCCCCCAAAACAATGTACAGAGTGTACATCCCAACCAACAAAGTGTCACATAATGGTCTACATACAAAACAGAAGAATGTACTGTATACAGTTACAGAAAAAAAAAAAAAACGCTATGCATCCTCTCCTGTTTCGGTCTGGCCACAGCACCTCATTCACGTCACAAGCAATGTTTTCCCTGGCCAAGCAGCGGGGGAAATATCGCCTAGCATAGCGAATCCAGCCATGAAAAGCATCAACTGCTATATCTCCACATGCGTCTTCCATAGCTTGGAGAAGGGGTATACGCGTTTGTGGATTTCGGTCATACACTTTCCATCTCCAGGCAGAAAAGAATTCCTCAATAGGATTGAGGAATGGAGAATATGGAGGGAGATAAACAACTGAAAAGCGTGGGTGGGCAGTGAACCAGTTACGAACCATAGCAGCCCGGTAGAAACTTACATTGTCCCAAATGACAACGTACCTGAGCTGCTCTGGGCCGTCTATCTGATCTGGTGGAATGAGTGTGTTGTGTAGGGTGTCCAGGAATGTTATCAGATGGGCAGTATTGTAGGGGCCAAGGGTAGCATGGTGATGGATGACGCCATTGTGGGTAATCGCTGCACACATTGTGATGTTCCCTCCGCGCTGGCCTGGGACTTCAACAATGGCACGCTGGCCGATGATATTCCTTCCCCTGCATCGTCTTTTTGTGAGGTTGAATCCAACCTCATCAATGAAGATGAACTGGTGCTCCACTGCAGCCACGTCTAGGTCAAGGACTGTCTGAAACACACATGACAATATCAGAAATAGACATGGAGTGGTCACTATTGTGAAGCACAATCATTATAATTACAATACTGAAATATGTATAATTTATACAGTGTTGAGAGTATGCAGCAATTGTGGGATTGTATATACAATCCTATAGGCTATAAGACTCACTTGCACATAGTTGTCGCAATTCTTTGACCCTTTCTGAATTGCGTTCAAATGGCACCCTGTAGACCTGCTTCATCCTTAAATTATTTCTGCGCAAGACACGGTCCAGTGTTGATAAGCTTACCCTATCAATATTTTCAAATATCTCATTGTTTTCTATTATTTTGCTTTGTATTTGGCGTAAAGTTATGGCATTGTTTTCTAGGACCATGTTTATGATTGCTGTTTCTTGTTCAGGTGACAGAAGATGTTGCCGACCACCTTGCGTTGGTAATCTTTCAGTTCTGCCAAACAAATAAAATACTTTAAATATTGTGTAGGAATACATTTCCCAATTACTTTATTTTTTACAGTCCTACAGAACATCCCACAGGCAATACTGTACTACTGTACTCACTGAGTACTGTATTGATATGCAGTACTGCAATTTTCTAGTGAGATCTTACCTATTCTCATTTCGGAAAGTCCTGATGATGGATGCCACAGTAAACCTGCTCAGATTTGGCTGTACTCGTTGCCCAGCCTCCCTCATTGTTAGCCCATGGTTGACCACATGGTCAACCAAAGTGGCTCGGATCTCATCTGAGATTACGGTCCTTGGCCTTCCTCGTCCTCATCCTCTTCCTCCCCGTCCGCGCCGTCCTCCTCCTCTCACTCTCACTCCTCTGGCTCTGCCTCTGTTACCAATGTTGGCATCCATTGCTCCAAAACAGAAGAGCTCACCTGTTGACCTTTTATGCTAAAGCTCTGATTGCTAATTGTAAAACTGTGTGACAGGTGTTTGCCCATGCGATGAGTCAGTGTGCATATTTGAATGGCAGTGTGTTCCTTGTGAAAACAAGAGATTTTCTTCATGAAAATTGTGCCAAATGCAGAGAATTGTGTGTAGTGTTAAAAAAATGTGTTTTAGAACTGCAATTTGAGTGTAAAGCAGGAATTGTGCTTGTAGTTGAGCAGAATTGGTTCATGGGGTTGGTGCATGAGTTACATGTTGTGGTCATTGTGTCTCAAGTATCAGTATTTGTGTGTAAACAATTGAGAAAAACTGTAAGATGGGTAAATTTGAGGAGGTGGAGAGAGACCATGTGTGTGTGAGCAGGTGCATGTAATTGCCAAATCAGTCTATTTTATATCAGTATATGTGTGGCGGCCTGCGGAAACCCTTCACATGGTGAAAATGTGACTTTCTGGGTATTATACATATTTGGAAATTACAAACTCTCCTGAATACAAATCTGTTTAAATCACTCAAATATGTTTATCACAACTGAAGTTACACCATTTTAAAGTTGACCTGTGTCGAAAAGCGATAGAAAGCAAGAAAACTGCATTGAGAGATTCCACTCCGTTTCATAATTCGATTTGACATGGCTTGAAAATCTTGCTAGCTAACATGACCAAAACCCGTTGAAATTAACTGCTTTTCACAAGCAATCAACTTGTTGTACATTACAATGAAGTTTAGGGTGTTAACTAGGCTATACAAAACAAATCTCTGGCTTATAGCCAACAATGAGCGGCCGCGACATTTGACGGGTTTCCGCTGGCCGCCACACATGCTATCTGTTTATCGAGGTGTCTGTTGCCAGCCATCGCGTGGTAGGTGAGACACCTGACAGGTAACTGTCAACAGATTAATAAACGTGTGTTCATGGTCACAGTTCCAGCAGCTGATACTATTATCACGCTAACGTTCTACTCATGTTTGTTGACTGCATATCTGATAATGGGTTGCTTTCTTTGCAGATAAACTTCCGGATCAGTATATGGTACATACGCTGTGAGGAAGTCTTTTGCTGCATCAGCCTACGGGAAAACTTTCACTGATGTGTGATATCATTGCCATATTAGTCAGATACTTAGAAGGCCTATGGTAAAGTACATTTTAGCATAGTGTTTCCTAAGAAACACTTTTGTTACACTCCTATGTATTTTTGGTAACATTGGTTATATTGGTGCTTCTTAATGATGTAATTTGTGTTCAGATTCAACTTTATATTGAGATTTATATATGTATAAAATATATGTGTGTGTACAGTGTGTTAGCTGTATCCGACTGGACCACTGTGTGGCCCACAGGTCAGGTGATTACTTGTGATCCAGATCCTGCCTCTCTTGATGAATGGGGCGGAGTGGTTTCCATGGAAACCCACGCTCTCCATGAGACACCATACTGTGTTCTGTTAATACATCTTTCTGTTCCATTAGTATCCCACCTGGACATGCTCAGAAGCCCTCCATTCATCAGACACGGACCTCTGTTGTAATGCACGATTGATCCGAAATGCTTTCATGGTAATAAACAGGAAATATTAAGAGCTGAAGAAGAAATGTGATTTAACAGACTTCGATATCTAAAATGCAATCCTGACACTAACAGACTTCATGCTTACCCCCAAACAAATAGAAACGTCTGGCACCAATGTTAAAGTTAGTCCTCTGAACATAACATACAACCCTAAAAGCAGTAAATTGTTTGTCAATGGGCAGCTGTTTCACTCATCCCCCCGCCCACCCGCCACGCCCAGATAACAAACCAAACACAGTCCACCACGACACACATCTCACTGAACAATGAGAGCAAATAGCGAGGGATCTAAGCCTGTATCCACTTAAGACTAGCATCATTAGAGTCTATTGGGTGCCTGTGTAGTGTCCTGTTTGCCTAAGAGGTATACGGCTCATTGCAGCTTTGCAGGAAGTCACCCACACACAATTGGGTTCCCTTTTTCCTCTTGCTAAGTGTTGAGCTGTGGCATAAGTGTTTTAAACGTTTGACCTTCTGTTAGCCTGCTGCATCGTTACACTGTGCTATCTGTCGGTGGAACAGCATATGTATGAAGGAAACAGGTGTCATTCTTGATATTTTATAGAAACAACAAAGTTAGGGTTGCCACCTTCAATACAGAAAAATAAGGGATGCCTGCCGCAGCGGGGGGGGGGGGGGGGGGGGATTGATACATGGACATTATAAAAAAATATCTGCTATTGAAATCAGTGTGAACAGATGCACTCAGTCTCTCTCTATCACAACTCAAGTGGTCATATCGTCATAGCTGAATACACAGCTATGACAATAATAAACATAGGCCAACAAAGTTTGACAGTGAGACCACAAAAAATAAGCTTTTGGAGGAACTTGTGAGATGTGAACCATATTTTATTAACTTATTAAATTAACATATCCATAACTTATTAACTTTAAATTAAACAAATGCTTTGATACTCAAAAAGGTATATTGGGAAAAAAAAAATATAGGCTGGTGCAGGAGACTTGCAAAGGATCTTCCATGAACATCATGAACATGATAACATCACTGGACCAGAAGTAGTAGGCTGCAGTATTGGAGCATGTCAACCCTACTTCCTTTTATAAGTGTACTTCTTATTAGGTGGGGGTGGGGGGGTATCTGGAGCTCCAGATACTCTCCGCCAAGAGACCCGCCCTCCTCTGACTGTGATTGGCCGTGACCCTGAAACAAACCGATCAAACCAACGATGGCAGCGAGTATTACCCAATCAGGGGTAGAATATGACGAGTCTTCACAGAATGCGGGTGGGATGATTTGCATGGGATGCTGCATTGAAGACAACTCTGAAAATACGTGACAAAACCCGTTCCATATTGATTCAAAACTGGACGCACTATTTTATTCTCAAATACGTGACGATTCCGTATTTTAATGGACGGGTGGCAACCCTAGAGTACTTTGCATTTAACTTTACATAATTTCTTTATTTTAATTTTAAACATCATATATCAAAACCTACAATAACAAAGAAAACAGAGACCTGTTCCATAAAGTGAGTTTACTGAATAAGCCAGACTTGTGTCAGTTAGTCGGACTCATTTCTAGTTCATTCGGTTCCATAAAGCTAGCTCAACACGTCCCGTCGCAGCACCTTAAAGTGTTCTAGAAGAGGGGTCTTGTGTTGGGGGCTTGGGGTCTCAGAGGCATGTATACCAGAACATGACATCAAGACATCATTCTTCATGTTGCTTTTACGTTCACACAGAGAAGCCTGACCCACCTTCTGCGTTCAACCAGCTTCATAGACAGAACCCAGTGATGCAGCTGTCATGGTTTTTGTTTTTTTTATTGAGTAAAAATCTGACATGAACACGTGCAGACTAAAAACCAGTGTAACAAATTCACAACAATCCTAAAAGGTTTGGAAATCAAGAGTCTGCATACAGCTGTAAAAAAATATTGCCTCCCTTTCTCTTATTCTGGAGACCCCCGGTTTATCTTTGCGTCTGTACAGAGTACGTTTTTAGAAGAATGCACGCTTGTCCAAAACATAGATCTAACAAACACAACCCTTGTAAGTTGTCTGTTATAGTCTATTTTGTGCAAATAGCTGTGATGTCGTTCCTGAACGATCCTTTTATTGTTGTTTATACATACTCATTCCTTCTTCCACTGAGTAGGGCTTTTATAAATCAAAGCATTCACAATACGTCAGCAGTTCTTTTAAAGCCTAAAGTTATGGACTATGGAAATGACATACCCCAGGTTAAAGATGCAGGAAAGGTGTCTTACTGTCTGCGAGGAGAGCGGGAACACGAGTGAGAGCGTGTTCTGGACCGGGAGCCACTCCCACTCCTGCTGTTCCTGCCAATCCTGGCCTCCTTCCTCATCCTGAGAGACGGGGGGGCAGAGAAGAGACGTTACACTCAGAGGAGATGAGCTTCACACGGCTCTGGGCCTAGAGGGAGTATGAAGCAAGTGTGCAGTGGTGTGTGTGTGTGCAGTAGTGTGTGTGTGTGTGCAGTAGTGTGTGTGTGTGTGCAGTAGTGTGTGTATGTGCAGTAGTGTGTGTGTGTGCAGTAGTGTGTGTATGTGCAGTAGTGTGTGTGTGCAGTAGTGTGTGTGTGTGTGTGTGCAGTAGTGTGTGTGCGTGCAGTAGTGTGTGTGTATGTGCAGTAGTGTGTGTGTGCAGTAGTGTGTGTATGTGCAGTAGTGTGTGTGTGTATGTGCAGTAGTGTGTGTGTGTGCAGTAGTGTGTGTGTGTGTGCAGTAGTGTGTGAATGTGCAGTATTGTTTGTGTGTGTCTCCCCCATTGTGTGGGCTCTTGGAGCCCTGTGCTCGGTTGTCCGGCTCCTTCTTGACAGGTTTCAGGTTCTGGGGGTTTGGGGACTTGTCCTCTGACTTCACAACATTAGGAGAACCTGGGAGAACACACGCACACGTGTCATCCTCTGGTAGTGGACCAAGCTGCAGTCCAATCTACTGAACAAGGAAGGCAATGGTTATAACAGGAAGTTGTGCGTAGGCTACATATTTTGTACTGTCATACATGTGGTCAATGTAACTTTTGAATATCGCTCCAATGCCATTTGCGGCCAGGTCTCCTTGAAAAAGAGATTATGTCTCAACAGGTTTTCCTTGTTAAATAAAGGTTGAATGAAAAATAAAAGGTTGCCTTCACAAGGTTTGGAGCCGGGGGAGAAGTCCCCCAGGGCAGACAGCACGGGGGTCCCGTCAGGATTCAGCCCCTTGGCCTTCAGCTTGGCCTCCTGCAGGAACATCTACCTCCTCTCCACCTCCTTCTCCAGATGATTGTAGTTAGGCTGAGGAGACAGAGAAGATGCCCTTGCAATCAAGGATCCCAAAAAGGTAGGAAACAGTGTAGTGGAACATGTATGTGGCTTAGTGCGGACAGTGTGTGTGTGTGTTACCTTCTTCCTGGTGTAGAGTTTGAGGGTGGTTAGGCAGATATCCTTGATCTCCTCGTCAGTGGCTCTGAACAGCAGATACCAGTGAGGTCTGGAGGGCAGGGGCTTCTAGAGAGAAGGATAGCAAGATAAAATAACAACTGGAGATCAAACTAGTATCTACAAACAGTGAGAGAGGTGAAGGGGCAAGAGGTGGGGTGGAAGAGAGAAGAGGAGAGAGCTACACCACCCACCTGCAGGGCTCTGGCAGTGAGGAAGATGCAGGCACAGGCGATGGTCTCACCTTGGAACCTCACAAACACGTTGGTCCTCAGGCTGTCGTTCATGTAGTTCCTACGACACACAGGAGACACATACAGAAAACATGGCACCTTCGGCCCCACACTCACCCCTCTTTCCACCAACCCCCACAACAACACAGCCCAGCCCTGATCCACAGCTGTGGTCACCAAGCCCGCCCAGGACCAAAGGGGAGAGCCCTAGGCTTGAGGCAGGCTTTTTTGACAGTCCCAGGCCTTGACCAACCTGCCCTTACGCCCACCCTATACAGCCTGGCTCTCAGGCTGGGTGTGTGGGAGGGATGGTGGAGATAGGCTGGAGCAAAAGCTTGCGGCAAGCCACAGCTGTGTCCAAGGCCGGGGTGGCGAGCGCAAGCTTGAGGGGAGCAACACTGCAGTAGAACCATAACACAGAAACAGGAACGCAGACTCTCAAGGTTAACTTTGTCCTTTGTAGGGTGGGGGATGTCCATGCACAACAGATGAGAAGCACTTCCAGTGGACTGGGCCCTTTGTCGGGGGAAAGGGGACTGTACCACAGACACATCTTACCATACCGTGGACTAAATCCAGTAAGGTGCAGGTGTCTGATATACTCAACTTGAGTGACTCAGAAGGCTGGACAATGAATACAGGAAATCAAGGGAGTTAAATAGATTTAAATAGTATCACAATATGGGAGGATATGAGACGATTAGCATAGCCATCACAAGCACAGAAAAAAGGACACTGCATGCTAGATAGCTTTTGTTTAGGTCTTTAGATAGGGCTCCTAGAAATGGCCTTGATGTTCCTTCTATTTTCCTAATTAAAAGTTGCATGGCATTATACACTTTGGTAATATTGTGACCTCTCACCTACCCAAGTGTCACAGGCATTTCCTAGTCGCACCTGACAAATAACTAACTTATGGCCATGCAGGCATAAGAAAACAGCATAATAACGGTTTATCAATGATACAAGAAACATAATTAATAGATAGGCATATTTCTCTCCCGGACATAACCAAGGGTTATGTGCTCCTGAGCTTAATTTAGCAGGGTATAGATCAAACATTGTTTATTATATTCAGAGCATTTTAAACAGTATAAAAGTAATAAAGTAATGATTATATTTAATCATCGTTAACTAATCAGTGGTTACTGAAGGACAGACCTCTTCAAGGGTTACACATTTTTTGGTTTGCAATCCCTAACAGCCTAACCCTAGCCTTCCCTCTGATTACTGAAAACCTTTCTAGCTGGTTCTTACCCCCACTAACCCTCTTCACTGCTGCTTTGGGCTTGTATCGCTCCAAGACTCACAGTGTCTGGTTAATCCTACAGCTGCTCTGGAAAAAAAATGCTTTTCTTTAAATTACAAATTACATCAGGGATCTATCTATCCTTGAGTTTATCTGAACTACAAGTATCTTTACAGTGTCATTTTGGTTCTAGCAGCCTTTGGTCACAGGCCTAACAGCAGTTTACAGACACTCACTCCTAAAGCTACTGGGTCCTAAGCTATGCAGGTTTCAGTTAAACAGGCTCTGCTTACCTGGTTATGATGGGCCCGAGTGAGTGTCAGTCAACCACCACCGCCCTGCCCCCTTACTCCGCCTTCTGGGTTCCCTTCTTGGGGACCTACTCTTCCAGATCTCTCCCCCAAACACGTCGGAGGTCACCATTTGTTGAGGTTCTAATTTGGGTGGAGAAGAATACCAGGTGAAATGGCAGACCAATTTCTTAAATAATCCTGTTAAATTTGCCTGAAAACGCCTAAACAGCATACCCAAAGTAAATTGGAAGCTGTTCTTGAACCATTTGGAGTACATGCATGTAAATGATCTCTTTTGAAAGCTGACACTCTGAAGTTATGTCCCCTGTTGTCAGGACCCCTGTCAGTCCTACTAGTGTTGAGTAATAGAAGCTTGAACACAAGGAAAGTGAAAATTTCTATTTCCGCCTAGATTTTGTTTTGAAAACAGAGGCCTGAAGAGGCCTAGAGGTGGTAGGTATTAGCTGGAAGACTAAATTGGACCACAGGTTGAAGCCTTACCCAATTCAAATCAAAAGTCAAACATAATACCACAATATATTCATATTTGACACATGTTTTTATAAGAGTACATCCATTCATTTTCTAAAAGGGCCTTTTGGAGACTCCAAAATGACCCTTTGTAACCAAGGTCAAATACTCAGGATAAAAGGTATTATTTTTCATAATTGTTATCTCTAATGAAAGGTGGTACTTAGAACTATCATATATAATAGCTAAATCCCTAATTAGTATTACTGAAACACAAAAATTGAAGCATGAACACATTGGAGTGCTTTATCTGATTCCCAGGATTGGCGCACAAAGAAAACTGATTCTGTCAACCCTATTGCGCAATCGACTTTTATTTTGACGGCTCCACAGACACATACAAATGAGGTATTGGCATTTTCAGCTAGCTTTCAGCTACAAGGCTAACGAGCTCATTTCAGAGCCAGTCGAAGCCAGTTCGAGAAATTTGTTTAGAAAGAGTGTGGGGGGGGGGGGGGGGGGCGGGGGGGGGGGCAGGACGCACAGACCTAATTGGCTTTAGAGGGCTGTCAACGGGGCATGGAAGCTCCTATTGGGTCAAACAAGGTGTCAATCAAAAGGGGAGGGTTCAACGGACATTTTGATTCCTTCATATCGTAAATACTCCGTTGCTAACCGGAGAACAGAACACTTTTATGTGAACAAGTTGTTTCTTCCGTCGGCTAACTTGCATAATGAAACAAAGGATAATGGCTATTCATGAACGTAAAACATTGTATTTGGACGAATTACTTTACATGGTTAGATACTTTGAACCCTTGGGAATGTACGCAGATCAAGTTTTGATGTGTTGTTTGCATACCTGGACGACACAGAACCTTTGAGGGTAAGTAGAGACGTTTGGCTTTGTAAACAACACCAAAGTGGTGACTGGACAAAGACGTTGACTAAACTTGTTGTTGTGACTCGATCTTGAAATGGTTTACATATCTACAAGCACAAGAATCGTAGCTTTCCAATGATGTGTAACATGTGTAGTAGTCTAAAATTTGTATTTATTAACATTTAGTGCGTAGTAACGGGGGGTAGGGGGCAGTGTTTTCGGGCCCGCGGGCGGCCCGGACGAAAAACAGGTTAATAGTTTAATAAGATGACAAATTATGCAAATCAAACAATGAATACAATACACCAAGGTGTCTCAGTGTAGATCGGCGATACCAGTCAATGTTACCAGTCTAGCATCGTAGAGTAGAGAAGACAAAAGCCTTTGGTTCTTCTCACCTGGTGTTGACTCTCAAGAGTTGTGAGGCCCATTGTTCCCTTTCCTTGTCCCTTGGTGTGGTCATGGTGTGGTCATGGTGTGGTCATGGTGCGGTCATGGTGCGTTCATGGTGCGGTCATGGAGCGGTCATGGTGCAGTCATGGTGCGGTCATGGTGCGGTCATGGTGCGGTAATCTTGCCTCCCCTATCCTTTGCCTCTCACCGGCCTTGCCCAAATTCTCTGCAGCAAATCACATCACCATGTGCACCCCTCCCTGCCAGTACGCTGACTAATTGCATTCCTCTTCTCATGAAAGGATACATTATCTGAGAATGACCATCTTCTCACTCTTTCAGACACTGTCATGTACTGGTGCATAATCATAATCATTACTTATTTTATCTGAAGCATTGATTGTATCTGGAATACATGTTCAACATGGTTGTTAGCAACCCCTTGACGGAAGTACGAGGAGGCAGAGGGTTCTCACTGATGTCTTTATTAGCTATCGCCGTTCGACGTTGATTTCTTTGTAGTACTATGCATCAACATACATCGTACACGAAGACTTCTAGACACCGTAAAACTACACAAAGAATACACAAATACAACAATGTAAATACACATATAGCACAAAGGAAATCATGTCTCGAAACATGTGCTACTATTACAAACATGTGATCATGTCTCGAACATGTGCTACAACTACATTCAATTATACGTGCGGAGGTAAAATATTACAAGACAAGTTTGACACATATACAAATTACCTCGCTCCGCTTTCCAAAGGGAAACCATACAAATGTAGACTCATGTTCACCACACGACCATCCATAAACGAAATGCTGCTCCTTATAACAACGTCTGCATTAAACTTCTTTCAGGTAATTTAGCGCTTCACAGCTGCACGCACCTTACGTGATGACGTAAGTCAGCCCAGAAACATCAAAACAAAAAGCCGGTCATTACACTCCCACCAATCATGTTATGATAAACAAACACATGAAACAAATCATACATGATATTAACCTTGATGACCACACAAACTCAGACAAGTAAATGCATTGACAATTTGACAAATCACATTTAGAAACCATTCGTCTGATATGAGTATGTCATGTATTACTCTCAAGTAAGACCACTAATTTCTGAACTGGTCTTTCGATTATTGTAGATTTAGTGTGTTTCTGATTAGGTTTTGATCGCTCACTGGTTTGAACTTTCACCTTTCTAACTAGGCCATCACTTCCATGAGTGACTTCAACCACTCGGCCTAACTGCCATTGGTTTCTTGGCAGCATGTCTTCCTTGATAATGACTACGTCATCAACTTTAACATTTCGTCGGGGAACATGCCACTTCTGCCGTAGAGATATGTTCATTAGGTATTCTCTTTTCCACCGGAACTTAGGTCCTGATATCCAGGTTGTTGTCGTTAAGTCTGAAGCATAAAGACCTCTTGAGGCGTGATCAGCAGGATTTTCACATGTATTTACGTAAAACCACTGGCTTGTGTCTGTGAGTTCTCTTATCAGCTGAACCCGATTTGCCACGAATACATGAAACCTCCTTGCTTCATTATTAATATATGCTAACACCACCTGTGAGTCAGTCCAGAAGAACTCCTGATCAATCTTCATCTCCAGCTCAGCCTTTAACATAGAACTCAACTTTGCGGCAACAACAGCTGCGGTCAATTCCAACCGTGGAATACTTTTGATCTTTGTGGGTGCCACTCTGGCTTTGGCAATCACAAGACTGCAGTGTATTTCATTCTTGTCATTTTTGAACCTCAGGTAAGAACATGCACCATATCCTATGTTGCTTGCATCTGAGAAGTGGTGCAGCTCAGTCCTGACTATGTCACTGAAAGACGGAGGGTGGTAACACCTTGGAATGCTGAAGTCCTTCAGCCCCTGGAGGCTATTTTTCCACTCCTCCCACCGTGGAAGCACATCCTCAGGAATGGCGTCATCCCATCCAACATTCCTACGGCACAACTCCTGCAAGATGCATTTTCCCTTAAGAAGGAAGGGAGCGATGGTTCCAAGAGGGTCATACACTGAAGCAGTGATTGACAGTATCCCACGACGTGTTACTGGCTGGTCCTTCAGTTTGACATCAAAGCTCAACGTATCATCTTTTGTGGACCACTGAATGCCAAGAACGTGTCCTGTAGTTTCAGGGTTAAGGTTGAGTGGTGTGGTGGTTGTTGACCATTCTGAAGAGTCTACACAGCGTAGAACTTCTTTCTCATTCGAATTGAATTTATGAAGTCGTAGACCTCCACGCTTGCACAGTGCTTGAGACTCAATGACAAGCTCTTTAGCTTCCTGGATCGAAGGAACGGAGATCAAGCCATCATCCACATAAAAATTTGTCTTCACAAATGACGACGCTGACGGGTACTCAGACTTGTACTGTTCTGCTAAGTACTTAAGGCCAAAGTTGGCACATCCAGGGGATGAGGCAGCACCAAAAAGGTGCACAGCCATTCTGTACTCTTGAGGTTCTTTCTCCAAGTCTCCATTCTCCCACCACAAGAACCTCAGGTAATTCCTATCATTTGAAGGAACACGAAACTGGTGGAACATCTTTTCGATGTCACAGGTCACAGCAACCTCTTCCTTCCTAAACCGGCAAAGTACTCCCACCAAGGAGTTGATCAAGTCTGGGCCAGTGAGCAGAGTATCGTTGAGAGAAACACCACAGAATTTTGCAGAACAGTCGAACACCACTCTCAACTTGTCTGGCTTTAGAGGGTGGTATACACCATGATGTGGTATATACCATGCCATTTCTCTCTCAGATGGTGGATGGGTTGGCTCTGCATCTCCCCTGCTAAACATCTCTTCCATAAAGACCTTATAATTGTCATAATACTGTTGGTTGGTCTTCAGCCTTTTCTTAAGGTGATGCAGTCGAGCAGTAGCTAGCCTTTTGTTGTTAGGTAGTAAAGGAGGACTGCTACTCTTAAAGGGAAGAGGTAGTTGATAATGTCCATCATCTTTCTGCTCGATTTTGTCGCTAAGAAGACTGATGAAACGAACGTCCTCTTGGGACACATGTTTGTCCTCATAGCTCCTCTCATTGAAGTCCGACTCCAGTACCCTCAAAACATCATTAGCCGATGGAAGTGATATCTCTTTCACTGAGACTCGATGAACGAAGCTTTGGCTTCCTTGTCTGTCCAGATGGGGGTTGCAAAGGCCTATGATGCTCCATCCAAGCTCCGTTTTCTGTGCAAAAGGCTCATTTTCACTGCCAACAATTACTTTTAACGGAGCCAATGCTGAAGGACAGTCGTATCCAATCAGCAACCCTATATCGCAGCTCTGGAGTGGTGACAGCTCACTTGTTATGTGCTTAAGATGAGGCCATTGCAAAGCTGTCTCTTTGGTTGGTATATACGACTTGTCAACAGGGATGAAGTCACATGAATAGGCTTGCTGCACCTTAATGGGGTTTCCACCACTGAGTCCTCGAACTCGTAGACCTCTGACTTTAAAACTAGTGGTGACAGTATCATTGGCTGTCATGGTACTGAGCCTAAGCTTCACTGGTTGACTGTTAACTTCTAGTTCATCAAGAATGTCTTTCAAGATGAAAGTAGAGTCACTTTGGGTGTCAAGTAGAGCATAAGTGAGTATTTCATTTTGTGGCTCCTCCCCTGTAGAGATGAGGACAGGAACAATACTGGACGTAGCAGAAGCCCGTTGTGTCAGTGCATAAGACATAACATTTTGGACTTCTTGACTAGTCTCTACTTCTGCGTCTGATCTTAAAGCTTTCACTGCTCCCTTGACTCTGTCTTCGTGCAAGCAAGTAGGGTGACGCAGTCCACATATGCCACAAGTGTGTCTCTTCTTACAGGTCTTGGTAATGTGTCCCGTTCTGAGACATCCGAAACAAAGTCGTTTTTCACGAATGAAAGACCTTTTGTCGTCTGTAGACTTTGCTGCAAAGGTCGGACATTTGGCAATGTAGTGGGTTTCACTCTCACAAACAGAACATGGTTTCGTTTGATTGAACTCTTGTGTTTTTGTTGCAGCACCCTTAACCTTAACTGTTGTGTTGAGCGCTTTGACCCTTTTTGGGAATTTATCTTCTGAGACCTTACAGCTCATAAAAAGTGAAGAGGTTACAGGGTTACAAGCTATCTTGGATTCCCTTTTCAGAAACTCTGCAAACCTTTTGAAGCTTGGATAGTCACCAGACGCATCCAACTCTTCAACCACAAGTCTGTTCCATTTCCTTATTATCCACTCGGGTAGTTTCTTGAGTAGTTTGAAGTTTTCCTCGCTGTCATTCAGGATTGACAAACCCTTTACGTGCGGGATTGCTTCAACACAGCTTTGTAGAAAGTCTGTAAACTCTCGCAAGGAGAGAGGATCATTTGCTCCAATTTTTGGCCACTTCATAAGTTTTTCGCGAAAGGCTCTCTGAACAATGAAAGAATTGCCATATCTTTCTTCAAGGACCTGCCAGGCACCTCGATACGCATCTTCCGAGTCTCTATAAAAGAATCCTTCAACAGCCTTTAGAGCTTCTCCGGCCAGGTAGTTTTTCAAGTAAAACATCTTCTCATTTGCTAGAGTTACTTTGCGGTCAATGAGGGCTGTGAATGACATCTTCCAGTTGACAAACTTTAGTGGATCACCAGTGAAAATAATTGGTTCTGGAACAGGAAGTCGACTTAAACTTAAGGAGTTTACTAATGCTTGGGCTAAGCTCACAGTCTCTTGACTAGTCTTCACCTCAGGAGAGGTTTGTTGGTGCTGGAATGGCTCTGCCTTAGGATTTAGCTGGAATCTGTTATTACACTCCTCTGCACCAAACTCTGTTTCATTTTCACCTCTGTTGTAATCTTCAGGATTGTCCTCAAAATCATTGTATGCCTTTACACGAGCTGCAGCTACTTTAACTTCTTTATCTGCTTGTAGCATCTGAAGCTTTGTTTTCTCCTCATCAAGTCTTAAAGACATCTCAGTTTCTTTCTGTTTAATTTCTGCTTGCATTTTTACTTCGTTAAGCTTCCAGTCAGTCTCTATTTTGCGCAGTTTTGCTTGCTGATCATATATTTCTTGCATGGCTTTTGCTTGCTCTATTTTGGCTGCAAGTTCTGCTTCTGCATCAGCTCTCCTACTGGAAGCCGAGGAGGTCTTTGACTTAATCTCATGGGATATATTAGTATCTTGAGATGACTCTGACACGACTGTATCTGTGTTTGTACAACCAAAAACAGATTCATACTCATCTTTGTTTAACATTTGTCTAACTCTTTCTTTGACAGTTTCTTCATTTTGAGTATCATCTAATGTTTCTAATCGTTTGCTCCCCACATCACATATTTCTGTAGTGAGCGTGGTGCAGGTATCCATTCTTTTAATAATCTCTGGTGTTGTAGTTTGATTGCGTAACAAGGGGGCATACTCTTGGCTAACTATATCTTGTCTGTTTTGAACGTCTCTCTGGATTTGGTCAAGATCTTCACCTGAGCAGAAAGTTTTTAATGTAGACCTAGTTTCTTTAGCTAATTGCTTCCAGGAGTCATAAGCCTTGTTAAAAGCCTTCTCGTGTTTCTTCGATTCCTGGTTACGCATCTCTAGGCCTTTCTTTGTAAGACTTCCCTTTCGTGAACTTGATCTTATTTGTTGCGTTTCTGAAGGACAGTTAGATTCCTCTGCAGAGGCTGACATTTCCCTAACTTGTGCTGCTGTTTGCATAATTGTGTCTTTCTCCATTTGTCTGTCTTTAATTTTAAATAGGGTACTGACCTACTCGTATCAGACATCTATTTTGACACTCCAATATTTAACAAACAGGAAACAATCTTTTGTGCAACACCATAAGTCAGACATTCAAACTTTTCAAATACCTAGCCACGTAAATACAGCTAATACAACTCTGCATTAACGTATATTAAACTTATCAAAGCACCAAATGAATAGGACCTGCTTTCAGTCTTTGTTGAACCGATCTTGCTACTCCAACGTCGAGTCTTGTTGAAGCGTTTACTCCAACGTCGAATCTTGCTGAAGCGTCGAGTTTTACTGTTAGCAACCCCTTGACGGAAGTACGAGGAGGCAGAGGGTTCTCACTGATGTCTTTATTAGCTATCGCCGTTCGACGTTGATTTCTTTGTAGTACTATGCATCAACATACATCGTACACGAAGACTTCTAGACACCGTAAAACTACACAAAGAATACACAAATACAACAATGTAAATACACATATAGCACAAAGGAAATCATGTCTCGAAACATGTGCTACTATTACAAACATGTGATCATGTCTCGAACATGTGCTACAACTACATTCAATTATACGTGCGGAGGTAAAATATTACAAGACAAGTTTGACACATATACAAATTACCTCGCTCCGCTTTCCAAAGGGAAACCATACAAATGTAGACTCATGTTCACCACACGACCATCCATAAACGAAATGCTGCTCCTTATAACAACGTCTGCATTAAACTTCTTTCAGGTAATTTAGCGCTTCACAGCTGCACGCACCTTACGTGATGACGTAAGTCAGCCCAGAAACATCAAAACAAAAAGCCGGTCATTACAATGGTCATTACACATTTTGGTATATCTGAACCATTGATTGTATTTTTATTCAACAGAAGCATAGATTATATTCATCATTCAACAGAGATATAGAACATATGAAATAGAGGCATAGATGACTTTCCTCAACAAATTCTCAGTTTTTAAATAGAACTTAAGACACACACAATAGAGATTTGGATTTAAAACTTTGCAATTCCAATCCAAAGTCATTTTATGGTTAATTTGCATTTAATCTGTATTGTGTAGGTTAATCATATAGCCTATAATTTTGAAGAAAACCCAATTAAAATAAAGAGGAGTTGTATGCCAAAGATAAAGTTTTTTTGTCACAGAGTTGTGTTTTTCTCCAGTAAAAACAAACCTGAAAAACATACACATCTCACCAAATGATCAACATTACATGTGCAAAGTGGACATTATGACAGACAAAAGAGTTCCTTCATATGGGAAAGCTGAGTTCTCATTAACTTGGAACTGTTTCATCCAGATCCCCTACTGGCCAATCATACTTGGTCATGGGCGGAGACTAGACAGAGAAGATATCTTAAGGCTCCAGAGAGACAACAGAGACTCAATCCGAGAGACTACAGAGAGAAACTCAACCATAGAGAGACTCAACCAGAAACAGCAGTAACCAGACAGAGGATCAACGAGAGAAACAAGCTTCCAGAGACTAGATACAAGACAGGATCCAGAGAGACTAGACAGAGAACAAAGAGAGAGCTGAGTTATGGAGACACATCACTGTGATACATGTGGGAAGAGCCTTTCCTCATCCAGTAACCTTAAGAGGCACATGAGGATCCACACTGGAGAGAAGCCCTACAGCTGTGACCTCTGTGGTAAAACCTTTAGCCAGGCTGGCACATTCAGAATACACTGCAGGATCCAAACTGGAGAGAAGCCCTACAGCTGTGACCTCTGTGGTAAAACCTTTAGCCGTGCTAGCAGTTACACAGTTCACCGCAGGATCCACACTGGAGAGAAGCCCTACAGCTGTGACTTCTGTGGTAAAACCTTTAGCCGGGCTTGCTATTTGAAAAATCACAGCAGAATCCACACTGGAGAGAAGCCCTACAGCTGTGACCTCTGTGGTAAAACCTTTAAACAGACTGGAGAATTGACAGTTCACCGCAGGATCCACACTGGAGAAAAGCCCTACAGCTGTGACCTTTGTGGTAAAACCTTTAGCTGTGCTAGCAGTTTCACAGTTCACCGCAGAATCCACACTGGAGAGAAGCCTTACAGCTGTGACCTCTGTGGTAAAACCTTCAAACAGACTGGGGAATTGACAGTTCACCGCAGGATCCACACTGGAGAAAAGCCCTACAGCTGTGACCTCTGTGGTAAAACCTTTAGCCGTGCTAGCAGTTACACAGTTCACCGCAGGATCCACACTGGAGAGAAGCCCTACAGCTGTGACTTCTGTGGTAAAACCTTTAGCCGGGCTTGCTATTTGAAAAATCACAGCAGAATCCACACTGGAGAGAAGCCCTACAGCTGTGACCTCTGTGGTAAAACCTTTAAACAGACTGGGGAATTGACAGTTCACCGCAGGATCCACACTGGAGAGAAGCCCTACAGCTGTGACCTCTGTGGTAAAACCTTTAGCAGTGGTAGCAGTTTCACAGTTCACCGCAGAATCCACACTGGAGAGAAGCCCTACAGCTGTGACCTCTGTGGTAAAACCTTTAGCAGTGGTAGCAGTTTCACAGGTCACCGCAGAATCCACACTGGAGAGAAACCCTACAGCTGTGACTTCTGTGACTATTCAGGTAAAACAAATAGCCATCTGAAGAGTCACCTGCGTGTCCACAATAGAAAAACCCCAAAGCAGTGATGTCTGGGGCCAAGCTGTCTTAGCAGTCACCACCTGAGAGAGCTTGTGTATGACCCACAGCTGGAATAACTACTGGCCTGCACCGACTGGGACAGCACATGCAGTAACACCAGATCTACATTCCAACATGACAGGACACAGGGAAGATACTCTACCCCTGTAACAATGGAGGGGAAGCTGTGTCAGACTGGGTAGAATCTTGGCAGACACTGGCTGACACATTTCAGTTTTGAAGCACACATTGGTAATTTCATAAGAAACCCATCAAGGTGCTCAATATTAATTTCTGGTTGACCTCTTTATCTCTGTAGCCCTTTAGAGTGTCTGTGTGTTTGACCCATCAGTTGAGTAAAATTGGTTGATTTGTTTATTGTTTTAATTACAAGAGCTGTTGAGGGTCATGCAGGTTGTTCTTGAAACTGTATCTGTAATTTAGGGAATACAATACTTAGTAGTTCTGATGAACTCTGAAAATTGTGTCAATACTGAAGGATTGTTAAGGATTTTACCATCATCAACCCAAGACTTTGGAAAGACCTGTCTGAGGACATTTGATTTCATTCACTGTACGTCATGCTAAATACACCAGATTGTGCACAAAGAAAGTACAGCAGAAGATCAATAACCAGAACAAGCAAGACAGGCATTATTTTTATATATATTTCTTTTTATTGTTGTTTACTTTATTAGAGTGTTTATAGTTTCATGATCATGTTTTTAATGATTCTCTAATTAAAGTCTTCATTTTGACACCATACTTTGAGTCAAGTTCCTCTATGGATACAATGTTGTACAATGTCATATCATTTTATTTTAAGTTTGGCAAAGGTGTTGAGATACACAACTAATGAATGATTCTCTCTTTTAGAGTTCTCTCCTTTTAGAGAATCATTGAGTGGCCCAGCTGTGAATGATTTTATGAGGCAAGACTTACCCACCAAAAACGTACCCATCAAGTTCGTTCAGCGTCAATGCACCTCTTCAGTTCTGTTATGCTGGTGTCTTGAGTGCTCGAGCCAAGGGCACTGGACATCAGGCAATAAGCGATAGGTTCTGCCACCTCCTCATAAAAGCAATAAATATTTTGAATGGTAACTTTAATCTGCGATGACTTTGCGAGGTTCATTTATGTACAGGCAAAATACATTGAAAGATGGAGAATAAAACATTGTGCTATTTGGTCAAATAGAAAATAAAGTTAAATCACCTGTTGCAGTTGTTTGTCGCTTGAATTCTGCAATCTCTGCCCTAGCCCGAGACTAAACAATACAGGTGTAGGTGTTGTAACGAAATCGGTGACCTATCCAAAACAGATTAGCAAAACAGTGTGGCAAGCATCAACAAAAAATCATTAAAAAAAAACAAATACAATCGGTTAAGCACATTTGTTCGTACTGAAATTACAAAACTCTTAGCACACACTTAACACAACAAGTTTGTGGACTAAACTCAACCTTGCTTTCACACAGAATGCATTGAATGACTGCAATTTATTTGTTAGAATCACTGTAGAGACAGCGTAGTCCTGCCAGGAAAATTAGCGATCGAGGATCTGTATCGTTGTTTACCTCAAAAGTCAGATTTACATAACGGTCTGGCGGCTGGCGCACACCTGCAAGGATCACAATGTAGACTTACCATATAAATTGGTGTGTGACTGAGTGTTGCCTATGAATATAATTCACAGCACAGAAGAGATTCTCAATGAGTTGACACAGTGAGTACATCTGTTGCACATCTGTACAGGCTACCGCTCCCATCTAGTGGTAGACTGTGGTAATGCACGCAACCAGACCGTGTTCTGTACAATGTCATGTGTGGAATAAATTGTTTATGAAACCCCCACTGAGCGGAACGAAGCGCAGTGATACACGTCCCGTCGCAGCACCTCGTTCTAGAAGAGGGGTCTTGTGTTGGGGTTTGGGGTCTCAGAGGCATGTATACCAGAACATGACATCAAGACATCATTCTTCATGTTGCTTTTACGTTCACACAGAGAAGCCTGACTCACCTTCTGCAGGGTAGGACTTCGTTCAACCAGCTTCATAGACAGAACCCAGTGACGCTGCTGTCATGGTTTATTTTTATTTTATTGAGTACAAATCTGACATGAACACGTGCAGACTAAAAACCAGTGTAACAAATTCACCACAATCCTAAAAGGTTTGGAAATCAAGAGTCTGCATACAGCTGTAAAAAAATATGGCCTCCCTTTCTCTCATTCTGGAGACCCCCGGCTAATCTTTGTGTTTTTACAGAATACGGCTTTAGAAGAACGCACGCTTGTCCAAATCATAGATCTAACAAACACAACCCTTGTTAGTTGTCTGTTATGTGCAAAAAATTCGTTCCTGAACGATCCTTTTATTGTTGTACATTCAATTAAATGGGAAAATGTGTCCAAACGTTTGACTGGTACTGTACATACTCATTCCTTCTTCCACTGAGTAGGGCTTTTATAAATCAAAGAGTTCCCAATACGTCAGCATTTAAACCATCTTTACACTTTAAATGTCATTTCCATAGTCCATAACTTTACATTGAAACAAAAAAAGGGGGGGGGGGGATGTTTGCAGAGGACGAAGAGAAAGAAATCAAATCTGAATGAAGTACTGGAGGCAAGAGGTGGGGTGGAAGAGAGAAGAGGAGAGAGCTCTGGCAGGGCTCTGGCAGCAAGGAAGATGCAGGCACAGGCGATGGTCTCAGCTTGGACCCTCACAAACACGTTAGTCCTCAGGCTGTCGTTCATGTAGTTCCTACGACACACAGGAGACACATACAGAAAACATGGCACCTTCGCCCCCACACTCACCCCTCTGTCCACCAACCCCCACAACATCACAGCCCAGCCCTGATCCACAGCTGTGGTCACCAAGCCTGCCCAGGACCAAAGGGGAGAGCCCTAGGCTTAAGGGAAGGATTTTTTGACAGTCCCAGGCCTTGACCAACCTGCCCTTACGCCCACCCTATACAGCCTGGCTCTCAGGCTGGGTGTCTGTAGGGTGGGGGTCGTCCATGCACAACAGATGAGAAGCACTTCCAGTGGACTGGGCCCTGTGTCAGGGCAGGGGGCTGTACCACAGAGACATCTTACCATACCATACCAAACTCCATCTATCAATATCACAAGCAACATAATTCATAGATATAGCATATTTCTCTCCTGGACATGACCAAATGTCATGTTCTCATAAGCCAATATAGCAGGGTATGGATCAAACATTGTTTATTATTTTCAGAACATTCATAACATAATACAATACTAGAGAGGGTACAATTTCTGGGGAAATTGTAGGGTGTGCTTGCTTGCTTCGGTTGCACAGGGGTCCGTTTTTTAATTCCATTTTTACAACTGATAAAAATGCATACTTATTATTTATAAAGATTACATAGATTTAAAAGCATTTTTTTTTTGCTGCTCATTTACAACTCAAAATACAGGTGAAGTGTAGAATGAAATAGATGTCTTCTCATTTCCCCTGCTAGAGGCAGCCTCATAGTTGAATCAAAACGAATACATTTGGCAGACCGGTGTAAAAATTGACCGAATCTCTATGACTTAAACGTCCTTTTAAGTTTTTCCCTTCTCGTGATATTTTCAGGCATTTAGCCTACTCATATTGCATTCATTCATTAATAAAGAACCCCCTTTGAAGATTATTCTACGACGTTAGCCGGCAGTAGAAGATGGAATCTCAATTCAAACAGTACCATCTGCTAACTGAAAATATGTCCCCAAAAACGTAAATAAGCTTGACATTTATTTAGTGGAAAATCGCTCATTCATAAAAACTGGTAGCGATCATTGTCAGTAACAACGCAACATGCGATATAGCCCTGTGTGGAGAAGCTGCCCCGGTAAATTGTACTATTACAGTACAGTACTAGACTACTGCTGTGTTCGTCTTGGTAGCTATAGGTTTGCCACCTTCAATACAGAAAAATAAGGGACGCCTGCCGCAACGGGGGGTGGGGGGGTGGGGGGGATTATTTAGTCATTTAGCCGATTGATACATGGACATTATAAAAAGATATCTGCTATTGAAATCAGTGTGAACAGATGCACTCAGTCTCTCTCTATCACAACTCAAGTGGTCATATCGTCATAGCTGAATACACAGCTAAGACGATTATAAACATAGGCCAACAAAGTTGGGGGGGGTATCTGGAGCTCCAGATACTCTCCGCCAAGAGACCCGCCCTCCTCTGACTCTGATTGGCCGTGACCCTGAAACAAACCGATCAAACCAACGGTGGCAGCGAGTATTACCCAATCAGGGGTAGAATATGACGAGTCTTCACAGAATGCGGGGGGGATGATTTGCATGGGATGCTGCGTTGAATCCAACTCTGAAAATACAGGACAAAACTCGTTCCTTTTTGATTCAAAACGGGACGCGCTATTTTATTCTCAAATACGAGACGATTCCGTATTTTAATGGACGGGTGGCAACCCTAGAGTAGGCTACTTTGCATTTAACTTTACACCATTTATTTATTTTAATTTTAAACATCATATATCAAAACCTACAATAACAAAGAAAACAGAGGCCTGTTCCATAAAGCGAGTTTATTGAATAAGCCAGACTTGTGTTAGTTAGTCGGACTCATTTCTAGTTCATTCGGTTCCATAAAGCTAGCTCAACATAGTTCGAACTCGGTTACAATGGTAACTAGCCGAGTAGGCTATAATTATCATAGCTATGTAATTGTTAACAGTAGCCTACAATTGCAAAACAAACCTAAATCCATAGGCCTACATCTATCCTCCATTTTCCCGGCACAAAAACCATGTTACAAAGTTAGGCTACTGGATAATGTATTGATTAATAGTAGGCTATTTATTTTAAACAATGTAAAAAAAAAAACCGATCCATGTTTTACCTCTCGGGCTGTTTAAGAATAGGGTGCACACGCAATTAGCTTGCCTACTTAAATCTGACTTGAATTAGTAGGAGTGCGTGAGCTGAAATTGGCCTTTATGGAACCGCTTTAGCCCCGCTTGACTAATGAATCTAATTCAAGTCAGGTTTGGGACTTTCAGTCCAACTTATTTGAGCGGGATTTATGGAACAGGCCTCTGGTATAACAGAAAACCACTACATAGCCTACTAAAATCAGTGGCCAAGCAACACTGCTTGCAGCTTGTCCAGCTCAGGACCTATGATGCTGGGCTGGGAAGAGTAGGAGGGTGGGGAGAGAGGAAATGGGGTAGGAGAGAATAATATGTACAGTTTACCTGTTAAGATTTGCTTACATGATGTGTCTCTTTTGGTTGTTTAAATGTTTCCATAGAGGTACCTTGCCCTTATATCAGTGGCCATGTTTTCAGTAAATATGCCTGCTCACCTTAACTAATTCCATCATGTCTTTAACAAAGCCGTCCACCTCAGGCCCCTCCAACGCTCCAGTCTTGCTCTGTCAAACACGGAAGGGGGATAAACTCTACATCCCTGTGATGAGAATAACATTCTTAAAACGAAGATAGATTTTGATAACAATATCAAAGCAAACAAATACCACTGCTACGCTGACGACACGCAGCTGTACCTGTCGTTCCCCCCGACCGATCCGGGGATCTCAGCTAGGATTGAGGCCTGCCTCACAGACATCTCCGCCTGGATGACCGAGCACCACCTCCAGCTGAACCTCGCCAAAACAGAACTTCTCATCATCCCGGCTAAACCCTCCATCTCCCACGATCTCTCAATCACCCTGGGATCTGCGACGGTGACCCCTTCATCCTCTGCCAGGAACCTTGGGGTTACCATGGACGACAAGCTCTCCCTCACGGCCCACATTGCTGCGGTCTCCCGGTCGTGTAGATTCACCCTCTACAACATCCGGAAGATCAGGAGATACCTGTCTGAGCACTCCACCCAGCTGCTAGTCCAAGCACTTGTCCTCTCCAAGTTGGACTATTGCAACTCGCTGCTCGCTGGTCTCCCAGCATGTGCAACCCGCCCTCTTCAGAGGATTCAGAACGCAGCGGCCCGCCTGGTCTACAATCTACCCAGACGCTCCCATGTTACCCCGCTCCTCATCTCTCTTCACTGGCTACCTATCATGGCCCGTATCAGATTCAAGACCCTGGTATTGACCTTCCGAGCAGTGAACGGGACTGCACCCGTCTACATCAAGTCTCTCCTGCAGCCTTACACCCCCACCCGTCACCTACGGTCTTCTTCAGACAACCGCCTGGTGGTCCCACCGCTCAAGACCGCCCGGTCCCAACACAAGCTCTTCTCCTGTCTGGCCCCCCAGTGGTGGAATCAACTCCCCACCTCCATCAGAGATACTGACTGTCTCTCCACCTTCAAGAAAAGGCTCAAGACGCACTTGTTCCGGGAGTACAACGGTACTTAGGAATGGTTCGCTTGACCCGATGTTAGTTTCCTCAAGGATCACAATGACTCTTGCTTAGAGACTTGTTGCTCTTGTGGTTAGTGGTAACTGATTTAAATTTTTGTTCTTGCTGTGATATATTGTTTTTATTACTGTTGCTTGCTTTTTTCCACAGGTACACTTGCACTTATAGCGGTTCATGTTGTTTAATTGTAACTTGTTTAACTACATGCTCTTATGGTTCTTCCCTTTGGCACTTACTTTGGTTGTTCACAATGTGTGCTCACAATGTATGTTCACAATGTATGTTTTGGCTACTCGCGATGTTTTTTGGCTATCTTGTTGTTATGATCAGTGACCTATGCACTTTGTAAAGCTCTCTCTTGGAAGTCGCTTTGGATAAAAACGTCTGCTAAATGAATAAATGTAAAGCGAAAGCTAAAAGAAAAACGTATTTCTTATGTGATGAGACTCGTATTCTGAGAAGCAGAAAGAAAACAATATGTAAAATATTGTGTACAATATGCATATTGAATATATAATCATTAACATTCCACTGTTTAGTTTTTTATTGTTTTTGTAATTGTTTTTATTGGATTTTAATTAATGTGATCCTATTCATTAGAGAAGAATCGGGGTGACTTTATTGGATGAGCTTGTTGCATAGCTACAGTGGGACGGTCATTGGCATAACTACAACACAATAATATATAATAGTTTCTTGTTGGACATGTGTATCATTTTAATCTGAAAGGAAGCCTTGCATCTATATCTTGTTTTTCTCAGTCAGGCTCACTCACAACATCATAGTGGTCAAAGATGTGTTCAAAGTCTCTCTTCCTCTCCTCTTTGCTGCAGGCCTGTAGAAACAGAGCGGCAGATTAATTGTGTTTTTCCTAAGAAAATGAAGCTGTGGAATACAAGAGACGAAGGAGGCAGGGACTCACATCCAGTTTGAACTCAAGCAGGAAGTTCTCTTCCAGAGACAGTATTCTATTAGGGGTATTACATGTAACTCTTATTAGTTCAGAAAATCCTTTCGATGTTGAAATGAGAGAAGGAAAATATCAAACACTATACCCCTGACTATGCACTTGTTGAGATCTGAGGTGTTGTACAGGTTCAAGCAGTATGGCAGCATTTCCAAGTAGCCAATCAAAACGGTCACATTCCTTCAGATCTCCACAAACATGTAGTGGTTGACACAAGAACACCAAACACAGTCTAGCAAAATGACTGAAGGGTATAATACCTGTCTAGCAGAATGACTGAAGGCTATAATACCTGTCTAGCAGAATGACTAAAGGGTATATAATACCTGTCCAGCAGAATGACTGAAGGGTATATAATACCTGTCGAGCAGAATGACTGAAGGGTATATAATACCTGGCCAAATGGTTCAAATCCAAGCATCCATCTTTATTTCACTTACTTCAGAAAACTCAGCTGGTGTCTGTCTTAGTCTCTCTGGAGCGCTGTGATCTCCCTATCTGCCCAGAGTCAGAGCTGCTCTCCTCTAAATGGGGTTATGAGTCTAGAGGGTAATTTAACATTTGTCTGAGTTACAAATTCTGAAATGGAGACTGTGGAACAGTGTATTGGCAGATGAGAAAACTTGGACAAGCTCCACAGCACGAGTAGTGTACATCAGGAGTTTCCTCTATTTCTATTAATGAAATATAAATCTAACTTTTCATACAGAATGTTCATGTCAGGTGCTCAAGTCAGGTGTTTAAATTATCGTTTTTTGTCACTTTTGTAGCATCAGCTGAAATGCTTGATGCTGCGCCAAGATGAAGATGAGACAAAAACTGTTTTATGGACTGAGTTAATGTCGGCCACACTAGAGGGTGATGGTTGCATTAAGCTAATTAGACTGCTGTCTGATCTCATAGGCCGCACCCTGCAGAGGAATAAATCACTTTGTTATAGGGAAAGAGTTTGGGTTATATTAGCTGCTTGCATGTGTGTTTCACGCATATACGGTATATGTTCCTTCAGGCAAACGCAATGATGTCACCTCTTACCATGGCATCTGTGTACTCCTCCAGTTTGCTGGAGAATACAGTTGTCTGTTGTTGTAGAAACAGATCATTTAGGAAACTCTGTTTTAAAGGACAGACACACCAGTGTAAGAGTAAGACAAACTAGGGTTAGGGTTTGACATGCTGGTGCAGATGACAGGATTACGTTATAGTTCAATATAACAATACAGGGAATTAAACATCATTATTTTAGGAGACTTCTGGACTTTACTTTGAGTCTGTTTACGGTAAGGTCAAAATTACTTTCAGCTCCACTGCAGATATGTACCCACTGCTGTCTGCGTCGTACTTCCTCCAGATCTACAGAGAGAGAGAAGATAAAAATGTGACATTCACACCAAACAGTTTATCGTCGAAATAGTAAGATAATCATGATGACAATGTAACAAAATTAATAGAGAAAACAAACGCTACATTCAGAGCAACCAAAAACAAAGGTATTTTAAATGCAAATAAACCTAGCGCACCTATTGCACCTGAGCAAGTATAGTAGGCTAATCAAACTCATTGATCGGTTTAGCTTCTCCTTTTGTAAACCCATCCTGCAAACCAAAATAGCGACGCCGGCTATATGAAAGAACAATTGCCTGACACATACAAATTCAAATTGCCTATCACCGGTACTCGGTGGCTGCAGTAGGCCAAATATGTCTTTGCAAAGACAAGAGAATAAGTAAACACATTTTGGGCCTCTGCACGAAAAAACTCTTGGCTATAAAACCAGTAAATATACATTTTACAACACTGGAAACATTACAAAAATGTGATGCATGTGTTATGCCAGGTTGCTTTGCGTTGTCTTGTCCTAAGAATTTCAGTGCCCAGTCTGACCTTGTGTTGTTTTGTGCATCTGACCATAAAAGACTTGAACTGGAACTCAGCTAACAATCAGACTAAATGGTAGAACAGTGGTGGTTGAAAAAACAGCGATTCAAGTTCACAACACAATCCCCCTGTGGACACATAAAACAACTAAAAATACATGAAATAGGATTACATTTTAAAACCAGCATATACAACTCATATTCACCTCTTGTTTTTCAGGGACACATAAAAATGCTCTCTCTTGATAGAGTGACTTAGGAGTTCAGCCACTTCTATTGTCCAACAATTGAAAGCAGACACAAGGACAAGTAACTTAAAATGCAAAGAAAAATAGTAAGATAATCATGATGACAATGTAACAAAATCAATAGAGAAAACAAACGCTACATTCAGAGCAACCAATAACAAAGGTATTTTAAATGCAAATAAACCTAGCCCACCTAACGCACCTGAGCAAGTAGCCTATTCATGGGTTTCATGTGACGTCACACAGTGGTCGCGGCGCCATCTTAACCCTGTAAGACCCCTTGTTGTAAAATTACGTCACCTTTAGCTCCCAAAAAAACAAATTTTCAAAAAGAAATGTTGCGTCGCTGTATCGTTGCACGGTTTAGGATAATATTATAGTAAGTTAAATAGTATGGTTCAGTACATAAGTGAAGTTAACACCATTTTGCTACCTGCATATACCTAAAGCTTTCATGACGCAAAATACGGTAAATCAACTTAGGTTAGGTTCACAGTTTGTTGAACTCGCTTTCTGAAATACCCCCCTGTTCTACTACCCATGCTGGTTCACAAGACTGTAAATAATCAACATATAGATAACAACATTCCCATCAGGCAGGGGCCAAGCTACCCCTAGCTCAAAAAGAGCCACCTCCCTGAAATGAGTTTTTGCAGGTTGCAGGTCTGCATTCCCTCAAATTTGTATCCCCCCCCCCCCCCCCCCCCCCCCCCCCCAATGTTGACTCTATGGCTACGGCCTTGCTCTCTAGTTCATATCAGCTTTACTGGAACCGAAAAGTAAAGGATTCCCATTTTACAGTAAATCAAGTCAGAGACCAGGGTTAGGTTCACAGTCTGTTGAACTTGCTTACTGGAATACCCCCCTGTTCTACTACCCATGCTGGTAAAAAGACTGTTATTTATATGTTAATTATTTACAATGTGGAGGCCACATTAGGCCAGGTCAAGCTATAAGAGATATCAGTTCTCAGTTGGCTTTCTGTGTCTTCAGGCTGAGAGACTGTAAACATGGCCATCTTTCTCCCAATTGCTGTGGTCCTTGCTACGTTGTCCCCTGGCCTCTCTGCATATGGGGAGAAGACGTCCATAGAGCGTGCAGGCACGGCATACAGTAGCAGACCCTACTCATCTGTGCTTACCGTGTCCAATGGAGAGAAGTTTGGGACGTGGAAATGGCCTGAGATGTGTCCTGACACGTTCTATGCTGTTGGGTTCAGTCTGAGGGTAAAAACTATGTATTGTGTGTGTCAATTTACAAATTGCAAGTTTGTGAGAGTTTGGTTCAAATGTTTGTCAGTTTTGGAATCAATACAGTTGTGCATAGAAGTAACCCACACTACTATTTGGGTTAATTTCATGCTAGCATGTGTCTATCTACTCTCTTTCAGGTGCAACCTCATCAATATTCTAGTGATGACACTTCCCTCAATGGCATTCGCCTCATTTGTGCCAAAGGCGAGGACAGGCGCTACCTTCATACAATCGAGTCTCACATTGGATAGTAAGATAACACTTTAGCTCTTACGGACTTGTTAAACTTCTTTGTAAACTTTGGCCTTCTGCCTTGTGTGAGTAGATTAAATATAGGGTACAGGTCAGGCTTCTGTCTGATCATGTAATTTCTTTGTAAAAATGTTGTTAAGATATGAGAATTGAGGAAACTTGAGTAACTTTACCTGTATATCCCTGGTAATTCACCAAAAGAGCACCTTCTGTCTGTTCCATGCTCCCTCATGATCTCTTTGACCTTTTCCCCCCTCTCCCTTCCCCATTGTACTCATTGTCTCCAGCTATGGTGACTGGTCGAGCCCTCAGTATTGCCCCACGGGAACACTCGTCTCCTTCCAGCTGCGTGTGGAGCCACACCGGGGCATATTGGATGACGACACTGCCGTCAATAACATCAAATTCCGCTGCAGCAGCGACCCAGTTCTGGAGGGTAACGGTAATGAGTGGGGAGAGTACGGCACCTGGAGCCACGAATGTCGCAATGGGGGCATCTGCGGCATTGAAACCAAGATGGACGAGTACAAGAGTTGGCTGGTCGACCACACATCTCTCAATGACGTGCGTTTCCACTGTTGCTCCCAATCCCAGGTAAAACAAACATGAAGATTGTAGTTTGTTGGTATTTATGGATGTCTACACATTTTTATGTTAGATGGCTTTTATTTAAAGCCATTTAAGTAAATTAATCAATAGAGCATATTGATGCCCCTGAAAGAAACATATACCCCTGTAATTACTTGAATCGTTCATTTTGACCTTGTTATAATTAGCACGATGCTTTTTTCCAGAAATGATCTGTGAGTACCCTTACCCTGACATCCGGCATTAAAGGACAATTATGTTAACGCTAAATGTCTCTGAGTCCTATTTCATTGTAAATCAGGCCTTCAAGGCCCCTGGGTGGCTACGACGTCACTCTTAGTATTTGGAATAGCCTAGTAAATGAGCAGCAACAAATGTATGGTTTTAAATCTATGCAATCTTCATAAATAATAAGTATGCATAGGCTACCTATTTAAATGACCGAAATATTACTTGTAAAATGTAAGTTAGAAAAAAACGCATCCATCTGCAACTGACGCAAACACACCTCACAATTTCCCCAGAAATTGTACCCTCTCTAGTAAGACACGTATTACTTTGCCGACACCATCTGTTATCAGCCTTTAGTGAGACGACTGGTGGCTATAACTTCTTAACTGTTTCTTTCAAAGGCCTGGCCCGCCAATGCGTTCCCCTGGGGAGAACACATAGGTGTTTGTCTGATTAATATCTAACCTGAACACAAGCCCTGAAAGGAGAATAATCATAAACATAATGGCATTTTGCAGTACACCAGTACACAGTACACCTGGCCCCAGCTTGCCCTAGAATCTCCCCTGCATATCAAGTCTATTTATACAGAAATGCAGACATACTTGTCTTGTTAAAAGACATCTGTGTAAACATTCACTTGTAATATACTGCGACTTAGGAGCACATAACTAAGCAGGTTTGGATTTTTGACAGCTTGTCAGCAGTGCAAGTCTGATTGTGCAACAGATAAAACAATAATACTGCGTGCAATGTATTCATTCTATTTATGTATTGGTAACCTGTGCATAATTGGTAGGAAAAAAACAATGCCGTAAAGTTCAAATTTCAAAGGACACTAATGAGAAGAATATGTCCTTTATTTATTTATTTTTGTTTAGGTGGGGGGATATTTATCCACATATCCGTCCGATATTTTGTAAGCTAGCAACACTTATACCTTTACCTGAAATACAACAACCCAGCACGACCCTGTGGCTGGGTTCAAAGCTCTCTCAGAACAGGGGTGAGAGAACCGAAGGCGACGAAATTAAAGCCCCCTCTATATTCCACTCTGAGAAACAGTCCATGGTTCCCTCGCCGATATCATTGTGATATTCAAAGTAGGATATAAAATGTCACTAATAAAATCCAGTAAGGTTATTCAGTGTGTTCGATAAGAGAACAGCGCAAGCAGCGTAAATTCCGATGGAGACTCGTCAAGCTGACTCACAAACACAATACAAAGCGCTTGAAGCCGAGTCTGGGGGTAAAGGATTTGGTTGCCAGATGACTTGATTTTATCCCCCTATTAAGGCGCTTGAGACCTCCACAAGAGCTTGTTGTGCTCTTCCCACTCTGCCAAACATATTTTCATTAGACCAATTATAGGACGTCATCATGGGCTTCCTACACATTGTAGCCTAATATGTTTCTTTTGAACCAACGTTGTTTAACATCAACACCTACAGATATTTAAGGCAAAGCAGTCAACGTTTTTAGGATATGTATGCTGACAGTTTTTGTTCTATAATCAATACGTTATTCGTCTAAGGCTTTGAAAGCCACGTAAACTGTTTTAGTTTATAATCAAACCTGGCAACCCTAATAGTTTGAAGCACGGCAGCTATTATTTCGGTAATCTTGCACCACCTAGTGGCTACAAGAGCAAAATGCATGAGCGGTCAACTGTGTGTGTAACAAAACAGCAGAAGCCTAGCTACAGTAGGTAGCCTATCTGAGAAACAATTCAAATGTTCTCTGTAATGATTCCTTCCTTACCGGGAGAGGTCTCCCTTGCCTTACACTTAGATATTAAGATGGGTAAATTTGAGGAGGTGGAGAGAGAGCATGTGTGTGTGAGCAGGTGCATGTAATTGCCAAATCAGTCTATTTTATATCAGTATATGTGTGGCGGCCTGCGGAAACCCTTCATATGGTGAAAATGTGACTTTCTGGGTATTATACATATTTGGAAACTGCAAACTCTCCTGAATACAAATCTGTTTAAATCACTCAAATATCTTTATCACAACTGAAGTTACAAAAGTAACTTTCTGTCCCTTTTTGACCTGTGTCAAAAAGGGATAGAAAGCAAGAAAACTGCATTGAAAGATTCCACTCCGTTTCATAATTCGATTTGACATGGCTTGAAAATCTTGCTAGCTAACATGTCCAAAACCCGTTGAAATTAACTGCTTTTCACAAGCAATCAACTTGTTGTACATTACAATGAAGTTTAGGGTGTTAACTAGGCTATACAAAACAAATCTCTGGCTTATAGCCAACAATGAGCGGCCGCGACATTTGACGGGTTTCCGCTGGCCGCCACACATATGCTATCTGTTTATCGAGGTGTCTGTTGCCAGCCATCGCGTGGTAGGTGAGACACCTGACAGGTAACTGTCAACAGATTAATAAACGTGTGTTCATGGTCACAGCTCCAGCAGCTGATACTATTATCACGCTAACGTTCTACTCATGTTTGTTGACTGCATATCTGATAATGGGTTGCTTTCTTTGCAGATAAACTTCCGGATCAGTATATGGTACATACGCTGTGAGGAAGTCTTTTGCTGCATCAGCCTACGGGAAAACTTTCACTGATGTGTGATATCATTGCCATATTAGTCAGATACTTAGAAGGCCTATGGTAAAGTACATTTTAGCATAGTGTTTCCAAAGAAACACTTTTGTTACACTCCTATGTATTATTGGTAACATTGGTTATATTGGTGCTTCTTAATGATGTAATTTGTGTTCAGATTCAACTTTATATTGAGATTTATATATGTATAAAATATATGTGTGTGTACAGTGTGTTAGCTGTATCCGACTGGACCACTGTGTGGCCCACAGGTCAGGTGATTACTTGTGATCCAGATCCTGCCTCTCTTGATGAATGGGGCGGAGTGGTTTCCATGGAAACCCACGCTCTCCATGAGACACCATACTGTGTTCTGTTAATACATCTTCCTGTTCCATTAGTATCCCACCTGGACATGCTCAGAAGCCCTCCATTCATCAGACACGGACCTCTGTTGTAATGCACGATTGATCCGAAATGCTTTCATGGTAATAAACAGGAAATATTGAGAGCTGAAGAAGAAATGTGATTTAACAGACTTCGATATCTAAAATGCAATCCGTAGTGTGTGTGTGTGCAGTGGTGTTGTGTGTATGTGCAGTAGTGTGTGTGTGCAGTAGTGTGTGTGTGTGTGTGTGTGTGCAGTAGTGTGTGTGTGTGCAGTAGTGTGTGTGTGTATGTGCAGTAGTGTGTGTGTGTAAGTGCAGTAGTGTGTGTGTGCAGTAGTGTGTGTATGTGCAGTAATGTGTGTGTGTATGTGCAGTAGTGTGTGTGTGTGCAGTAGTGTGTGTGTGTGTGTGTGTGCAGTAGTGTGTGAATGTGCAGTATTGTTTGTGTGTGTCTCCCCCATTGTGTGGGCTCTTGGAGCCCTGTGCTCGGTTGTCCGGCTCCTTCTTGACAGGTTTCAGGTTCTGGGGGTTTGGGGACTTGTCCTCTGACTTCACAACATTAGGAGAACCTGGGAGAACACACACACACGTGTCATCCTCTGGTAGTGGACCAAGCTGCAGTCCAATCTACTGAACAAGGAAGGCAATGGTTATAACAGGAAGTTGTGCGTAGGTTACATATTTTGTACTGTCATACATGTGGTCAATGTAACTTTTGAATATCGCTCCAATGCCATTTGCGGCCAGGTCTCCTTGAAAAAGAGATTATGTCTCAACAGGTTTTCCTTGTTAAATAAAGGTTGAATGAAAAATAAAAGGTTGCCTTCACAAGGTTTGGAGCCAGGGGAGAAGTCCCCCAGGGCAGACAGCACGGGGGTCCCGTCAGGATTCAGCCCCTTGACCTTCAGCTTGGCCTCCTGCAGGAACATCTACCTCCTCTCCACCTCCTTCTCCAGATGATTGTAGTTAGGCTGAGGAGACAGAGAAGATGCCCTTGCAATCAAGGATCCCAAAAAGGTAGGAAACAGTGTGGTGGAACATGTATGTGGCTTAGTGCGGACAGTGTGTGTGTGTGTTACCTTCTTCCTGGTGTAGAGTTTGAGGGTGGTTAGGCAGATATCCTTGATCTCCTCGTCAGTGGCTCTGAACAGCAGATACCAGTGAGGTCTGGAGGGCAGGGGCTTCTAGAGAGAAGGATAGCAAGATAAAATAACAACTGGAGATCAAACTAGTATCTACAAACAGTGAGAGAGGTGAAGGGGCAAGAGGTGGGGTGGAAGAGAGAAGAGGAGAGAGCTACACCACCCACCTGCAGGGCTCTGGCAGTGAGGAAGATGCAGGCACAGGCGATGGTCTCACCTTGGAACCTCACAAACACGTTGGTCCTCAGGCTGTCGTTCATGTAGTTCCTACGACACACAGGAGACACATACAGAAAACATGGCACCTTCGGCCCCACACTCACCCCTCTTTCCACCAACCCCCACAACAACACAGCCCAGCCCTGATCCACAGCTGTGGTCACCAAGCCCGCCCAGGACCAAAGGGGAGAGCCCTAGGCTTGAGGCAGGCTTTTTTGACAGTCCCAGGCCTTGACCAACCTGCCCTTACGCCCACCCTATACAGCCTGGCTCTCAGGCTGGGTGTGTGGGAGGGATGGTGGAGATAGGCTGGAGCTAAAGCTTGCGGCAAGCCACAGCTGTGTCCAAGGCCGGGGTGGCGAGCGCAAGCTTGAGGGGAGCAACACTGCAGTAGAACCATAACACAGAAACAGGAACGCAGACTCTCAAGGTTAACTTTGTCCTTTGTAGGGTGGGGGATGTCCATGCACAACAGATGAGAAGCACTTCCAGTGGACTGGGCCCTTTGTCGGGGGAAAGGGGACTGTACCACAGACACATCTTACCATACCGTGGACTACATCCAGTAAGGTGTAGGTGTCTGATATACTCAACTTGAGTGACTCAGAAGGCTGGACAATGAATACAGGAAATCAAGGGAGTTAAATAGATTTAAATAGTATCACAATATGGGAGGATATGAGACGATTAGCATAGCCATCACAAGCACAGAAAAAAGGATACTGCATGCTAGATAGCTTTTGTTTAGGTCTTTAGATAGGGCTCCTAGAAATGGCCTTGATGTTCCTTCTATTTTCGTGTCACAGGCATTTCCTAGTCGCACCTGACAAATAACTAACTTATGGCCATGCAGGCATAAGAAAACAGCATAATAACGGTTTATCAATGATACAAGAAACATAATTAATAGATAAGCATATTTCTCTCCCGGACATAACCAAGGGTTATGTGCTCCTGAGCTTAATTTAGCAGGGTATAGATCAAACATTGTTTATTATATTCAGAGCATTTTAAACAGTATAAAAGTAATAAAGTAATCATTATATTTAATCATCGTTAACTAATCAGTGGTTACTGAAGGACAGACCTCTTCAAGGGTTACACATTTTTTGGTTTGCAATCCCTAACAGCCTAACCCTAGCCTTCCCTCTGATTACTGAAAACCTTTCTAGCTGGTTCTTACCCCCACTAACCCTCTTCACTGCTGCTTTGGGCTTGTATCGCTCCAAGACTCACAGTGTCTGGTTAATCCTACAGCTGCTCTGGAAAAGAAATGCTTTTCTTTAAATTACAAATTACATCAGGGATCTATCTATCCTTGAGTTTATCTGAACTACAAGTTTCTTTACAGTGTCATTTTGGTTCTAGCAGCCTTTGGTCACAGGCCTAACAGCAGTTTACAGACACTCACTCCTAAAGCTACTGGGTCCTAAGCTATGCAGGTTTCGGTTAAACAGGCTCTGCTTACCTGGTTATGATGGGCCCGAGTGAGTGTCAGTCAACCACCACCGCCCTGCCCCCTTACTCCGCCTTCTGGGTTCCCTTCTTGGGGACCTACTCTTCCAGATCTCTCCCCCAAACACGTCGGAGGTCACCATTTGTTGAGGTTCTAATTTGGGTGGAGAAGAACACCAGGTGAAATGGCAGCCCAATTTCTTAATAGTTTAATAAGATGACAAATTATGCAAATCAAACAATGAATACAATACACCAAGGTGTCTCAGTGTAGATCGGCGATACCAGTCAATGTTACCAGTCTAGCATCGTAGAGTAGAGAAGACAAAAGCCTTTGGTTTCTTCTGACCTGGTGTTGACTCTCAAGAGTTGTGAGGCCCATTGTTCCCTTTCCTTGTCCCTTGGTGTGGTCATGGTGTGGTCATGGTGTGGTCATGGTGCGGTCATGGTGCGGTCATGGTGCGGTCATGGAGCGGTCATGGTGCGGTAATCTTGCCTCCCCTATCCTTTGCCTCTCACCGGCCTTGACCTCCACATTCTCTGCAGCAAATCACATCACCCTGTGCACCCCTCCCTGCCAGTACGCTGACTAATTGCATTCCTCTTCTCATGAAAGGATACATTATCTGAGAATGACCATCTTCTCACTCTTTCAGACACTGTCATGTACTGGTGCATAATTATAATCATTACTTATTTTATCTGAAGCATTGATTGTATCTGGAATACATGTTCAACATGGTCATTACACATTTTGGTATATCTGAACCATTGATTGTATTTTTATTCAACAGAAGCATAGATTATATTCATCATTCAACAGAGATATAGAACATATGAAATAGAAGCATAGATGACTTTCCTCAACAAATTCTCAGTTTTTAAATAGAACTTAAGACACACACAATAGAGATTTGGATTTAAAACTTTGCAATTCCAATCCAAAGTCATTTTATGGTTAATTTGCATTTAATCTGTATTGTGTAGGTTAATCATATAGCCTATAATTTTGAAGAAAACCCAATTAAAATAAAGAGGAGTTGTATGCCAAAGATAAAGTTTTTTTGTCACAGAGTTGTGTTTTTCTCCAGTAAAAACAAACCTGAAAAACATACACATCTCACCAAATGATCAACATTACATGTGCAAAGTGGACATTATGACAGACAAAAGAGTTCCTTCATATGGGAAAGCTGAGTTCTCATTAACTTGGAACTGTTTCATCCAGATCCCCTACTGGCCAATCATACTTGGTCATGGGCGGAGACTAGACAGAGAAGATATCTTAAGGCTCCAGAGAGACAACAGAGACTCAATCCGAGAGACTACAGAGAGAGACTCAACCATAGAGAGACTCAACCAGAAACAGCAGTAACCAGACAGAGGATCAACGAGAGAAACAAGCTTCCAGAGACTACATACAAGACAGGATCCAGAGAGACTACACAGAGAACAAAGAGAGAGCTGAGTTATGGAGACACATCACTGTGATACATGTGGGAAGAGCCTTTCCTCATCCAGTAACCTTAAGAGGCACATGAGGATCCACACTGGAGAGAAGCCCTACAGCTGTGACCTCTGTGGTAAAACCTTTAGCCGTGCTAGCAGTTACACAGTTCACCGCAGGATCCACACTGGAGAGAAGCCCTACAGCTGTGACCTCTGTGGTAAAACCTTTAAACAGACTGGAGAATTGACAGTTCACCGCAGGATCCACACTGGAGAAAAGCCCTACAGCTGTGACCTCTGTGGTAAAACCTTTAAACAGACTGGGGAATTGACAGTTCACCGCAGGATCCACACTGGAGAAAAGCCCTACAGCTGTGACCTCTGTGGTAAAACCTTTAGCCGTGCTAGCAGTTACACAGTTCACCGCAGGATCCACACTGGAGAGAAGCCCTACAGCTGTGACTTCTGTGGTAAAACCTTTAGCCGGGCTTGCTATTTGAAAAATCACAGCAGAATCCACACTGGAGAGAAGCCCTACAGCTGTGACCTCTGTGGTAAAACCTTTAAACAGACTGGGGAATTGACAGTTCACCGCAGGATCCACACTGGAGAAAAGCCCTACAGCTGTGACCTCTGTGGTAAAACCTTTAAACAGACTGGAGAATTGACAGTTCACCGCAGGATCCACACTGGAGAAAAGCCCTACAGCTGTGACCTTTGTGGTAAAACCTTTAGCTGGGCTAGCAGTTTCACAGTTCACCGCAGAATCCACACTGGAGAGAAGCCTTACAGCTGTGACCTCTGTGGTAAAACCTTTAAAGAGACTGGGGAATTGACAGTTCACCGCAGGATCCACACTGGAGAAAGGCCCTACAGCTGTGACCTCTGTAGTAAAACCTTTAAACAGACTGGGGAATTGACAGTTCACCGCAGGATCCACACTGGAGAGAAGCCCTACAGCTGTGACCTCTGTGGTAAAACCTTTAAACAGACTGGAGAATTGACAGTTCACCGCAGGATCCACACTGGAGAAAAGCCCTACAGCTGTGACCTCTGTGGTAAAACCTTTAGCCGTGCTAGCAGTTACACAGTTCACCGCAGGATCCACACTGGAGAAAAGCCCTACAGCTGTGACTTCTGTGGTAAAACCTTTAGCCGGGCTTGCAATTTGAAAAATCACAGCAGAATCCACACTGGAGAGAAGCCCTACAGCTGTGACCTCTGTGGTAAAACCTTTAAACAGACTGGGGAATTGACAGTTCACCGCAGGATCCGCACTGGAGAAAAGCCCTACAGCTGTGACCTCTGTGGTAAAACCTTTAAACAGACTGGAGAATTGACAGTTCACCGCAGGATCCACACTGGAGAAAAGCCCTACAGCTGTGACCTTTGTGGTAAAACCTTTAGCTGTGCTAGCAGTTTCACAGTTCACCGCAGAATCCACACTGGAGAGAAGCCTTACAGCTGTGACCTCTGTGGTAAAACCTTTAAACAGACTGGGGAATTGACAGTTCACCGCAGGATCCACACTGGAGAAAAGCCCTACAGCTGTGACTTCTGTGGTAAAACCTTTAGCCGGGCTTGCTATTTGAAAAATCACAGCAGAATCCACACTGGAGAGAAGCCCTACAGCTGTGACCTCTGTGGTAAAACCTTTAAACAGACTGGGGAATTGACAGTTCACCGCAGGATCCACACTGGAGAAAAGCCCTACAGCTGTGACCTCTGTGGTAAAACCTTTAAACAGACTGGAGAATTGACAGTTCACCGCAGGATCCACACTGGAGAAAAGCCCTACAGCTGTGACCTTTGTGGTAAAACCTTTAGCTGGGCTAGCAGTTTCACAGTTCACCGCAGAATCCACACTGGAGAGAAGCCTTACAGCTGTGACCTCTGTGGTAAAACCTTTAAAGAGACTGGGGAATTGACAGTTCACCGCAGGATCCACACTGGAGAAAGGCCCTACAGCTGTGACCTCTGTAGTAAAACCTTTAAACAGACTGGGGAATTGACAGTTCACCGCAGGATCCACACTGGAGAGAAGCCCTACAGCTGTGACCTCTGTGGTAAAACCTTTAAACAGACTGGAGAATTGACAGTTCACCGCAGGATCCACACTGGAGAAAAGCCCTACAGCTGTGACCTCTGTGGTAAAACCTTTAGCCGTGCTAGCAGTTACACAGTTCACCGCAGGATCCACACTGGAGAAAAGCCCTACAGCTGTGACTTCTGTGGTAAAACCTTTAGCCGGGCTTGCTATTTGAAAAATCACAGCAGAATCCACACTGGAGAGAAGCCCTACAGCTGTGACCTCTGTGGTAAAACCTTTAAACAGACTGGGGAATTGACAGTTCACCGCAGGATCCACACTGGAGAAAAGCCCTACAGCTGTGACCTCTGTGGTAAAACCTTTAAACAGACTGGGGAATTGACAGTTCACCGCAGGATCCACACTGGAGAGAAGCCCTACAGCTGTGACCTCTGTGGTAAAACCTTTAGCAGTGGTAGCAGTTTCACAGTTCACCGCAGAATCCACACTGGAGAGAAGCCCTACAGCTGTGACCTCTGTGGTAAAACCTTTAGCAGTGGTAGCAGTTTCACAGGTCACCGCAGAATCCACACTGGAGAGAAACCCTACAGCTGTGACTTCTGTGACTATTCAGGTAAAACAAATAGCCATCTGAAGAGTCACCTGCGTGTCCACAATAGAAAAACCCCAAAGCAGTGATGACTGGGGCCAAGCTGTCTTAGCAGTCACCACCTGAGAGAGCTTGTGTATGACCCACAGCTGGAATAACTACTGGCCTGCACCGACTGGGACAGCACATGCAGTAACACCAGATCTACATTCCAACATGACAGGACACAGGGAAGATACTCTACCCCTGTAACAATGGAGGGGAAGCTGTGTCAGACTGGGTAGAATCTTGGCAGACACTGGCTGACACCTTTCAGTTTTGAAGCACACATTGGTAATTTCATAAGAAACCCATCAAGGTGCTCAATATTAATTTCTGGTTGACCTCTTTATCTCTGTAGCCCTTTAGAGTGTCTGTGTGTTTGACCCATCAGTTGAGTAAAATTGGTTGATTTGTTTATTGTTTTAATTACAAGAGCTGTTGAGGGTCATGCAGGTTGTTCTTGAAACTGTATCTGTAATTTAGGGAATACAATACTTAGTAGTTCTGATGAACTCTGAAAATTGTGTCAATACTGAAGGATTGTTAAGGATTTTACCATCATCAACCCAAGACTTTGGAAAGACCTGTCTGAGGACATTTGATTTCATTCACTGTAAGTCCTGCTAAATACACCAGATTGTGCACAAAGAAAGTACAGCAGAAGATCAATAACCAGAACAAGCAAGACAGGCATTATTTTCACCTATTTCTTTTTATTGTTGTTTACTTTATTAGAGTGTTATAGTTTCATGATCATGTTTTTAATGATTCTCTAATTAAAGTCTTCATTTTGACACCATACTTTGAGTCAAGTTCCTCTATGGATACAATGTTGTACAATGTCATATCATTTTATTTTAAGTTTGGCAAAGGTGTTGAGATACACAACTAATGAATGATTCTCTCTTTTAGAGTTCTCTCCTTTTAGAGAATCATTGAGTGGCCCAGCTGTGAATGATTTTATGAGGCAAGACTTACCCCCCAAAAACGTACCCATCAAGTTCGTTCAGCGTAAATGCACCTCTTCAGTTCTGTTATGCTGGTGTCGTGAGTGCTCGAGCCAAGGGCACTGGACATCAGGCAATAAGCGATAGGTTCTGCCACCTCCTCATAAAAGCAATAAATATTTTGAATGGTAACTTTAATCTGCGATGACTTTGCGAGGTTCATTTATGTACAGGCAAAATACATTGAAAGATGGAGAATAAAACATTGTGCTATTTGGTCAAATAGAAAATAAAGTTAAATCACCTGTTGCAGTTGTTTGTCGCTTGAATTCTGCAATCTCTGCCCTAGCCCGAGACTAAACAATACAGGTGTAGGTGTTGTAACGAAATCGGTGACCTATCCAAAACAGATTAGCAAAACAGTTTGGCAAGCATCAACAAAAAATCATTAAAAAAAAACAAATACAATCGGTTAAGCACATTTGTTCGTACTGAAATTACAAAACTCTTAGCACACACTTAACACAACAAGTTTGTGGACTAAACTCAACCTTGCTTTCACACAGAATGCATTGAATGACTGCAATTTATTTGTTAGAATCACTGTAGAGACAGCGTAGTCCTGCCAGGAAAATTAGCGATCGAGGATCTGTATCGTTGTTTACCTCAAAAGTCAGATTTACATAACGGTCTGGCGGCTGGCGCACACCTGCAAGGATCACAATGTAGACTTACCATATAAATTGGTGTGTGACTGAGTGTTGCCTATGAATATAATTCACAGCACAGAAGAGATTCTCAATGAGTTGACACAGTGAGTACATCTGTTGCACATCTGTACAGGCTACCGCTCCCATCTAGTGGTAGACTGTGGTAATGCACGCAACCAGACCGTGTTCTGTACAATGTCATGTGTGGAATAAATTGTTTATGAAACCCCCACTGAGCGGCACGAAGTGCAGTGATATACGTCCCGTCGCAGCACCTCGTTCTAGAAGAGGGGTCTTGTGTTGGGGGCTTGGGGGCTTAGAGGCATGTACTCTGTACAGAGTACGGTTTTAGAAGAATGCACGCTTGTCCAAATCATAGATCTAACAAACACAACCCTTGTAAGTTGTCTGTTATAGTCTATGTTGTGCAAAAAGCCGTGATGTCGTTCCTGAACGATCCTTTTATTGTTGTTTATACTCATTCCTTCTTCCACTGAGTAGGGATTTTATAAATCAAAGCGTTCACAATATGTCAGCAGTTCTTTTAAAGCCTAAAGTTATGGACTATGGAAATGACATTTACACTTCCATAGTCCATAACTTTACATTGAAACTAAAAAAGGGTTTTGCTGGAGTGTTTGCAGAGGACAAGAGAAAGAAATCAAAGCTGAATGAAGGAGGCAGGCCAGGACGGGAGCCCTCCAGGAGGCCGCAGAGCTGAGCTCCTCTGGGCCGCATCGTCCCCCTGGTCTGAGTCAGAGGAGCCCCAGGAGGAGTCATCGTCAGGGTCCGGCAAGTGTGCAGTGGTGTGTGTGTGTGCAGTAGTGTGCAGTGGTGTTGTGTGTGCAGTAGTGTGTGTATGTGTGTATGTGTGTAGTAGTGTGGGTATATGTTTGCGTGTAGGGGTCTCACCCATTGTGTGGGCCCTTGGAGCGCAGGGTTGTCAGGCTCCTTCTTGACTTCAAAGCATTAGGAGAACCTGGGAGAACACACACACACACGTCATCCTCTGGTAGTGGACCAAGCTGCAGTCCAATCTACTGAACAAGGAAGGCAATGGTTATAACTGGAAGTAGGTGCGTACTGATTTTGTACTGTCATACATGTGGTCAATGTAACTTTTGAATATCGCTCTACTGCCATTCGTGGCCAGGTCTCCTTGAAAAGGAGATTATATCTCAACAGGTTTTCCTTGTTAAATAAAGGTTGAATGAAGACTAAAAGGTTGCCTTCACAAGGTTTGGAGCCGGGGGAGAAGTCCCCCAGGGCAGACAGCACGGGGGTCCCGTCAGGATTCAGCCCCTTGGCCTTCAGCTTGGCCTCCTGCAGGAACATCTTCCTCCTCTTCACCTCCTTCTCCAGATGATTGTAGTTAGGCTGAGGAGACAGAGAAGAATATATATGTGGCTTAGTGCGGACAGTTTTTTGTGTGTGTGTTACCTTCTTCCTGGTGTAGAATTTGATAGTGGTTAGGCAGATCTCCTTGATCTCGTCAGTGGCTCTGAACAGCAGATACCAGTGAGGTCTGGAGGGCAGGGGCTTCTAGAGAGAAGGATAGCAAGATAAAATAACAACTGGAGATCAAACTAGTATCTACAAACAGTGAGAGAGGTGAAGGGGTGAGACGTGGGGTGGAAGAGAGAAGATGAGAGAGCTACACCACCCACCTGCAGGGCTCTGGCAGTGAGGAAGATGCAGGCACAGGCTTACCTTGGAACCTCACAAACACATTGGTTCTCAGGCTGTCGTTCATGTAGTTCCTACGACACACAGGAGACACTTACAGAAAACATGGCACCTTCGCCCCCACACTCACCCCTCTGTCCACCAACCCCCACAACATCACAGCCCAGCCCTGATCCACAGCTGTTGTCACCAAGCCCGCCCAGGACCAAAGGGGAGAACCCTAGGCTTAAGGGAAGGATTTTTTGACAGTCCCAGGCCTTGACCAACCTGCCCATACGCCCACCCTATACAGCCTGGCTCTCAGGCTGGGTGTCTGTAGGGTGGGGGTCGTCCATGCACAACAGATGAGAAGCACTTCCAGTGGACTGGGCCCTGTGTCAGGGCAGGGGGCTGTACCACAGAGACATCTTACCATACCATACCAAACTCCATTTATCAATATCACAAGCAACATAATTCATAGATATAGCATATTTCTCTCCTGGACATGACCAAATGTCATGTTCTCATAAGCCAATATAGCAGGGTATGGATCAAACATTGTTTATTATTTTCAGAACATTCATAACATAATACAATACTAGAGAGGGTACAATTTCTGGGGAAATTGTAGGGTGTGCTTGCTTGCTTCGGTTGCACAGGGGTCCGTTTTTTAATTCCATTTTTACAACTGATATTTCTGTATATTTTATATAAAAATGCATACTTATTATTTATAAAGATTACATAGATTTAAAAGCATTTTTTTTTTGCTGCTCATTTACAACTCAAAATACAGGTGAAGTGTAGAATGAAATAGATGTCTTCTCATTTCCCCTGCTAGAGGCAGCCTCATAGTTGAATCAAAACGAATACATTTGGCAGACCGGTGTAAAAATTGACCGAATCTCTATGACTTAAACGTCCTTTTAAGTTTTTCCCTTCTCGTGATATTTTCAGGCATTTAGCCTACTCATATTGCATTCATTCATTAATAAAGAACCCCCTTTGAAGATTATTCTACGACGTTAGCCGGCAGTAGAAGATGGAATCGCGATTCAAACAGTACCATCTGCTAACTGAAAATATGTCCCCAAAAACGTAAATAAGCTTGACATTTATTTAGTGGAAAATCGCTCATTCATAAAAACTGGTAGCGATCATTGTCAGTAACAACGCAACATGCGATATAGCCCTGTGTGGAGAAGCTGCCCCGGTAAATTGTACTATTACAGTACAGTACTAGACTACTGCTGTGTTCGTCTTGGTAGCTATAGGTTTGCCACCTTCAATACAGAAAAATAAGGGACGCCTGCCGCAACGGGGGGTGGGGGGGGGGGGGGGGATTATTTAGTCATTTAGCCGATTGATACATGGACATTATAAAAAGATATCTGCTATTGAAATCAGTGTGAACAGATGCACTCAGTCTCTCTCTATCACAACTCAAGTGGTCATATCGTCATAGCTGAATACACAGCTAAGACGATTATAAACATAGGCCAACAAAGTTGGGGGGGGGGGGGGGGGGGGGGTATCTGGAGCTCCAGATACTCTCCGCCAAGAGACCCGCCCTCCTCTGACTCTGATTGGCCGTGACCCTGAAACAAACCGATCAAACCAACGGTGGCAGCGAGTATTACCCAATCAGGGGTAGAATATGACGAGTCTTCACAGAATGCGGGGGGGATGATTTGCATGGGATGCTGCGTTGAAGACAACTCTGAAAATACAGGACAAAACTCGTTCCTTTTTGATTCAAAACGGGACGCGCTATTTTATTCTCAAATACGAGACGATTCCGTATTTTAATGGACGGGTGGCAACCCTAGAGTAGGCTACTTTGCATTTAACTTTACACCATTTATTTATTTTAATTTTAAACATCATATATCAAAACCTACAATAACAAAGAAAACAGAGGCCTGTTCCATAAAGCGAGTTTATTGAATAAGCCAGACTTGTGTTAGTTAGTCGGACTCATTTGAGTTCATTCAGTTCCATAAAGCTAGCTCAACATAGTTCGAACTCGGTTACAATGGTAACTAGCCGAGTAGGCTATAATTATCATAGCTATGTAATTGTTAACAGTAGCCTACAATTGCAAAACAAACCTAAATCCATAGGCCTACATCTATCCTCCATTTTCCCGGCACAAAAACCATGTTACAAAGTTAGGCTACTGGATAATGTATTGATTAATAGTAGGCTATTTATTTTAAACAATGTAAAAAAAAAAACCGATCCATGTTTTACCTCTCGGGCTGTTTAAGAATAGGGTGCACACGCAATTAGCTTGCCTACTTAAATCTGACTTGAATTAGTAGGAGTGCGTGAGCTGAAATTGGCCTTTATGGAACCGCTTTAGCCCCGCTTGACTAATGAATCTAATTCAAGTCAGGTTTGGGACTTTCAGTCCAACTTATTTGAGCGGGATTTATGGAACAGGCCTCTGGTATAACAGAAAACCACTACATAGCCTACTAAAATCAGTGGCCAAGCAACACTGCTTGCAGCTTGTCCAGCTCAGGACCTATGATGCTGGGCTGGGAAGAGTAGGAGGGTGGGGAGAGAGGAAATGGGGTAGGAGAGAATAATATGTACAGTTTACCTGTTAAGATTTGCTTACATGATGTGTCTCTTTTGGTTGTTTAAATGTTTCCATAGAGGTACCTTGCCCTTATATCAGTGGCCATGTTTTCAGTAAATATGCCTGCTCACCTTAACTAATTCCATCATGTCTTTAACAAAGCCGTCCACCTCAGGCCCCTCCAACGCTCCAGTCTTGCTCTGTCAAACACGGAAGGGGGATAAACTCTACATCCCTGTGATGAGAATAACATTCTTAAAACGAAGATAGATTTTGATAACAATATCAAAGCAAACAAATACCACTGCTACGCTGACGACACGCAGCTGTACCTGTCGTTCCCCCCGACCGATCCGGGGATCTCAGCTAGGATTGAGGCCTGCCTCACAGACATCTCCGCCTGGATGACCGAGCACCACCTCCAGCTGAACCTCGCCAAAACAGAACTTCTCATCATCCCGGCTAAACCCTCCATCTCCCACGATCTCTCAATCACCCTGGGATCTGCGACGGTGACCCCTTCATCCTCTGCCAGGAACCTTGGGGTTACCATGGACGACAAGCTCTCCCTCACGGCCCACATTGCTGCGGTCTCCCGGTCGTGTAGATTCACCCTCTACAACATCCGGAAGATCAGGAGATACCTGTCTGAGCACTCCACCCAGCTGCTAGTCCAAGCACTTGTCCTCTCCAAGTTGGACTATTGCAACTCGCTGCTCGCTGGTCTCCCAGCATGTGCAACCCGCCCTCTTCAGAGGATTCAGAACGCAGCGGCCCGCCTGGTCTACAATCTACCCAGACGCTCCCATGTTACCCCGCTCCTCATCTCTCTTCACTGGCTACCTATCATGGCCCGTATCAGATTCAAGACCCTGGTATTGACCTTCCGAGCAGTGAACGGGACTGCACCCGTCTACATCAAGTCTCTCCTGCAGCCTTACACCCCCACCCGTCACCTACGGTCTTCTTCAGACAACCGCCTGGTGGTCCCACCGCTCAAGACCGCCCGGTCCCAACACAAGCTCTTCTCCTGTCTGGCCCCCCAGTGGTGGAATCAACTCCCCACCTCCATCAGAGATACTGACTGTCTCTCCACCTTCAAGAAAAGGCTCAAGACGCACTTGTTCCGGGAGTACAACGGTACTTAGGAATGGTTCGCTTGACCCGATGTTAGTTTCCTCAAGGATCACAATGACTCTTGCTTAGAGACTTGTTGCTCTTGTGGTTAGTGGTAACTGATTTAAATTTTTGTTCTTGCTGTGATATATTGTTTTTATTACTGTTGCTTGCTTTTTTCCACAGGTACACTTGCACTTATAGCGGTTCATGTTGTTTAATTGTAACTTGTTTAACTACATGCTCTTATGGTTCTTCCCTTTGGCACTTACTTTGGTTGTTCACAATGTGTGCTCACAATGTATGTTCACAATGTATGTTTTGGCTACTCGCGATGTTTTTTGGCTATCTTGTTGTTATGATCAGTGACCTATGCACTTTGTAAAGCTCTCTCTTGGAAGTCGCTTTGGATAAAAACGTCTGCTAAATGAATAAATGTAAAGCGAAAGCTAAAAGAAAAACGTATTTCTTATGTGATGAGACTCGTATTCTGAGAAGCAGAAAGAAAACAATATGTAAAATATTGTGTACAATATGCATATTGAATATATAATCATTAACATTCCACTGTTTAGTTTTTTATTGTTTTTGTAATTGTTTTTATTGGATTTTAATTAATGTGATCCTATTCATTAGAGAAGAATCGGGGTGACTTTATTGGATGAGCTTGTTGCATAGCTACAGTGGGACGGTCATTGGCATAACTACAACACAATAATATATAATAGTTTCTTGTTGGACATGTGTATCATTTTAATCTGAAAGGAAGCCTTGCATCTATATCTTGTTTTTCTCAGTCAGGCTCACTCACAACATCATAGTGGTCAAAGATGTGTTCAAAGTCTCTCTTCCTCTCCTCTTTGCTGCAGGCCTGTAGAAACAGAGCGGCAGATTAATTGTGTTTTTCCTAAGAAAATGAAGCTGTGGAATACAAGAGACGAAGGAGGCAGGGACTCACATCCAGTTTGAACTCAAGCAGGAAGTTCTCTTCCAGAGACAGTATTCTATTAGGGGTATTACATGTAACTCTTATTAGTTCAGAAAATCCTTTCGATGTTGAAATGAGAGAAGGAAAATATCAAACACTATACCCCTGACTATGCACTTGTTGAGATCTGAGGTGTTGTACAGGTTCAAGCAGTATGGCAGCATTTCCAAGTAGCCAATCAAAACGGTCACATTCCTTCAGATCTCCACAAACATGTAGTGGTTGACACAAGAACACCAAACACAGTCTAGCAAAATGACTGAAGGGTATAATACCTGTCTAGCAGAATGACTGAAGGCTATAATACCTGTCTAGCAGAATGACTAAAGGGTATATAATACCTGTCCAGCAGAATGACTGAAGGGTATATAATACCTGTCGAGCAGAATGACTGAAGGGTATATAATACCTGGCCAAATGGTTCAAATCCAAGCATCCATCTTTATTTCACTTACTTCAGAAAACTCAGCTGGTGTCTGTCTTAGTCTCTCTGGAGCGCTGTGATCTCCCTATCTGCCCAGAGTCAGAGCTGCTCTCCTCTAAATGGGGTTATGAGTCTAGAGGGTAATTTAACATTTGTCTGAGTTACAAATTCTGAAATGGAGACTGTGGAACAGTGTATTGGCAGATGAGAAAACTTGGACAAGCTCCACAGCACGAGTAGTGTACATCAGGAGTTTCCTCTATTTCTATTAATGAAATATAAATCTAACTTTTCATACAGAATGTTCATGTCAGGTGCTCAAGTCAGGTGTTTAAATTATCGTTTTTTGTCACTTTTGTAGCATCAGCTGAAATGCTTGATGCTGCGCCAAGATGAAGATGAGACAAAAACTGTTTTATGGACTGAGTTAATGTCGGCCACACTAGAGGGTGATGGTTGCATTAAGCTAATTAGACTGCTGTCTGATCTCATAGGCCGCACCCTGCAGAGGAATAAATCACTTTGTTATAGGGAAAGAGTTTGGGTTATATTAGCTGCTTGCATGTGTGTTTCACGCATATACGGTATATGTTCCTTCAGGCAAACGCAATGATGTCACCTCTTACCATGGCATCTGTGTACTCCTCCAGTTTGCTGGAGAATACAGTTGTCTGTTGTTGTAGAAACAGATCATTTAGGAAACTCTGTTTTAAAGGACAGACACACCAGTGTAAGAGTAAGACAAACTAGGGTTAGGGTTTGACATGCTGGTGCAGATGACAGGATTACGTTATAGTTCAATATAACAATACAGGGAATTAAACATCATTATTTTAGGAGACTTCTGGACTTTACTTTGAGTCTGTTTACGGTAAGGTCAAAATTACTTTCAGCTCCACTGCAGATATGTACCCACTGCTGTCTGCGTCGTACTTCCTCCAGATCTACAGAGAGAGAGAAGATAAAAATGTGACATTCACACCAAACAGTTTATCGTCGAAATAGTAAGATAATCATGATGACAATGTAACAAAATTAATAGAGAAAACAAACGCTACATTCAGAGCAACCAAAAACAAAGGTATTTTAAATGCAAATAAACCTAGCGCACCTATTGCACCTGAGCAAGTATAGTAGGCTAATCAAACTCATTGATCGGTTTAGCTTCTCCTTTTGTAAACCCATCCTGCAAACCAAAATAGCGACGCCGGCTGTATGAAAGAACAATTGCCTGACACATACAAATTCAAATTGCCTATCACCGGTACTCGGTGGCTGCAGTAGGCCAAATATGTCTTTGCAAAGACAAGAGAATAAGTAAACACATTTTGGGCCTCTGCACGAAAAAACTCTTGGCTATAAAACCAGTAAATATACATTTTACAACACTGAAAACATTACAAAAATGTGATGCATGTGTTATGCCAGGTTGCTTTGCGTTGTCTTGTCCTAAGAATTTCAGTGCCCAGTCTGACCTTGTGTTGTTTTGTGCATCTGACCATAAAAGACTTGAACTGGAACTCAGCTAACAATCAGACTAAATGGTAGAACAGTGGTGGTTGAAAAAACAGCGATTCAAGTTCACAACACAATCCCCCTGTGGACACATAAAACAACTAAAAATACATGAAATAGGATTACATTTTAAAACCAGCATATACAACTCATATTCACCTCTTGTTTTTCAGGGACACATAAAAATGCTCTCTCTTGATAGAGTGACTTAGGAGTTCAGCCACTTCTATTGTCCAACAATTGAAAGCAGACACAAGGACAAGTAACTTAAAATGCAAAGAAAAATAGTAAGATAATCATGATGACAATGTAACAAAATCAATAGAGAAAACAAACGCTACATTCAGAGCAACCAATAACAAAGGTATTTTAAATGCAAACTAGAGAGGGTACAATTTCTGGGGAAATTGTAGGGTGTGCTTGCTTGCGTCGGTTGCACAGGGGTCTGTATATTTTATATAAAAATGCATCGGGCCTACTTATTATTTATAAAGATTACATAGATTTAAAAGCATCTTTTTTTTGCTGCTCATTTACAACTCAAAATACGAGTGAAGTGTAGAATGAAATATGATGTCTTCTCATTTCCCCTGCAAGAGGCAGCTGACAGGCTGAATCAAAACGAATACATTTGGCAGACCGGTGTACAAATGGACCTAATCTCTATGACTTAAACGTCCTTTTAAGTTGTCCCTTCTCGTGATATTTTCAGGCATTTAGCCTACTCATATTGCATTCATTCATTAACAAAGAACCCCCTTTGAAGATTATTCTACGACTTTACCGGCAGAAGATAGAATCGCGATTCAAACAGTACCATCTGCTAACTGAAAATATGCCCCCAAAAACGTAAATAAGCTTGACATTTATTTAGTGGAAAATAGCTCATTCATAAAAAGCTCACTGGTAGCGATCATTGTCAGTAACAACTCAAAATGCGATATAGCCCTGTGTGGAGAAGCTGCCCCGGTAAATTCTACTACTACAGTACAGTACTAGACTACTGCTGTGTTAGTCTTGATAGCGATTGCGTTGGTTGAATTCGATTAAACGTTCAGTTGTACGGTTTAGGCTGAAATTAATTATTTTCATGAACAGATTGACAAAGTTTAGGCTGTGGCAATGAAGTTCAGGTTAGTAGTCAGATAGTTTCCCTACTGAAAGACTTTTGAGTAAGGGGAGTGCCGAACATGTTCTGTTGCCGTTTGACTTAAACAGCTGAGGAGTTGTTGTTAGCTACTCACACTAGTGTCTCGGGTACAGTAGGCTACAGCGTTGCAGTGAGCTACACTGGTTTGAAACCACAGGTAATGGTAATTTCAGCAACAAATCGTTTACTAATGTCAGAATAAATCCTACAACGAAAATGTATATGTGAGGAATGTTTGTTTTAACGATTGAAAACAGATACATCATAGACCACTGTAGTATGTGTTGCCCGGGCAACACAGGCTAATGTCATGATGCTAATATGTCAGTGAAATAGTAGACTACTGTTTCCGAAAGTAGATGTACTTCCTTAATAATATCAGCTTATATTGTACATTACACATCACAATTGTGTGTCATATCACAAAGTAAAATGAGTAAATATTTATCACCCTGGCCTCTTTGCTTGTGGCGTTTCTGCAGCTGCCTTGCAGTAAAGCTATAGTTAGCCTAGCTATCCCCCAAGTTAACAGATGCCAAACGAATGTTCTGCCAAAGGTAGTCACGCGTGTTTTCGTGACATTATTGCAGACCGGTGTAAAAATTGACCTAATCTCTATGATTTAAACGTCATTTTAAGTTTTTCTCTTCTCATGATATTTTCAGGCATTTAGCCTACTCATATTGCATTCATTCATGAATAAACAACCCCTTTGAAGATTATTCTACGACGTTACCCGGCAGTAGAAGATGGAATCGCAATTCAAACGGTACCATCTGCTAACTGAAAATATGCCCCCCAAAACGTAAATAAGCTTGACATTTATTTAGTGGAAAATTGCTCATTCATAAAAAGCTCACTGGTAGCGATCATTGTCAGTAACAACGCAAAATGCGATATAACCCTGTGTTGAGAAGCTGCCCCGGTAAATTGTACTACTACGGTACAGTACTAGGCTACTGCTGTGTTCGTCTTGGTAGCGATTGCGTTGGTTGAATTGGATTTAACGTTCCGTTGTACGGTTTAGGCTGAAATTAATTATTTTCATGAACAGATTGACAACGTTTAGGCTGTGGCAATGAAGTTCAGGTTAGTAGTTAGATAGACTTTTGATTTAAGTAAGGGGAGTGCCGAACATTTTCTGTCGCCGTTTGACTTCCTAAACAGCTGTGTACTGTAGCTAGATGTTTTTGTAGTGTGTCTCGCGTAAGCTACAGCGTTGCAGTGAGCTACACTGGTTTGAAACCACAGGTAATGGTAATTTCACCAACAAATCGTTTTCTAATGTCAGAATAAATCCTACAACGAAAATGTATATGTGAGGAATGTTTATTTTAACGATTGAAAACAGATAACGCTACATCATAGACCACTGTAGTATGTGTTGCCCGGGAAACACAGGCTAATGTAATGATGCTAATACTTCAGTGAAATAGTAGACTACTGTTTCCGAAAGTAGATGTACTTCCTTAATAATATCATCTTATATTGTACATTACACATCACAATTGTGTGTCATATCACAAAGTAAAATGAGTAAATAGTTATCACCCTGGCCTCTTTTCTTGTGGCGTTTCTGCAGCTGCCTTGCAGTAAAGCTATAGTTAGCCTAGCTATCCCCCAAGTTAACAGATGTGAAACGAATGTTCTGGCAAAGGTAGTCACGCGTGTTTTCGTGACGTTAGTGACGCAGTGACGTTAGTAACGTCAGTGACTGTGGCTAGCAAATTAGCCACCGTTAGCTTCACTTTTCGCCACAAAAACTTAACTTACGCTTAAACCATGCAACGGAACGTAAATTCCAATAGAAGCAACTCAATCGCTACCAAGACGAAACTTTTGACACCTACGTTGTCTATGTAGGCCAAGTATTTACTGAGTTTTAGGGGGGCAAAAAGAAATAAAAATAATAATAATAATATATATGTGAGAGAACAAAGGTTGTGCTCTCGCCGAAGGCTTGAGCACACCCAATAAACCTAGCCCACCTAACGCACCTGAGCAAGTAGCCTATTCATGGGTTTCATGTGACGTCACACAGTGGTCGCGGCGCCATCTTAACCCTGTAAGACCCCTTGTTGTAAAATTACGTCACCTTTAGCTCCCAAAAAAACACATTTTCAAAAAGAAATGTTGCGTCGCTGTATCGTTGCACGGTTTAGGATAATATTATAGTAAGTTAAATAGTATGGTTCAGTACATAAGTGAAGTTAACACCATTTTGCTACCTGCATATACCTAAAGCTTTCGTGACGCAAAATACGGTAAATCAACTTAGGTTAGGTTCACAGTTTGTTGAACTCGCTTTCTGAAATACCCCCCTGTTCTACTACCCATGCTGGTTCACAAGACTGTAAATAATCAACATATAGATAACAACATTCCCATCAGGCAGGGGCCAAGCTACCCCTAGCTCAAAAAGAGCCACCTCCCTGAAATGAGTTTTTGCAGGTTGCAGGTCTGCATTCCCTCAAATTTGTATCCCCCCCCCCCCCCCCCCCCCCCCCCCCCAATGTTGACTCTATGGCTACGGCCTTGCTCTCTAGTTCATATCAGCTTTACTGGAACCGAAAAGTAAAGGATTCCCATTTTACAGTAAATCAAGTCAGAGACCAGGGTTAGGTTCACAGTCTGTTGAACTTGCTTACTGGAATACCCCCCTGTTCTACTACCCATGCTGGTAAAAAGACTGTTATTTATATGTTAATTATTTACAATGTGGAGGCCACATTAGGCCAGGTCAAGCTATAAGAGATATCAGTTCTCAGTTGGCTTTCTGTGTCTTCAGGCTGAGAGACTGTAAACATGGCCATCTTTCTCCCAATTGCTGTGGTCCTTGCTACGTTGTCCCCTGGCCTCTCTGCATATGGGGAGAAGACGTCCATAGAGCGTGCAGGCACGGCATACAGTAGCAGACCCTACTCATCTGTGCTTACCGTGTCCAATGGAGAGAAGTTTGGGACGTGGAAATGGCCTGAGATGTGTCCTGACACGTTCTATGCTGTTGGGTTCAGTCTGAGGGTAAAAACTATGTATTGTGTGTGTCAATTTACAAATTGCAAGTTTGTGAGAGTTTGGTTCAAATGTTTGTCAGTTTTGGAATCAATACAGTTGTGCATAGAAGTAACCCACACTACTATTTGGGTTAATTTCATGCTAGCATGTGTCTATCTACTCTCTTTCAGGTGCAACCTCATCAATATTCTAGTGATGACACTTCCCTCAATGGCATTCGCCTCATTTGTGCCAAAGGCGAGGACAGGCGCTACCTTCATACAATCGAGTCTCACATTGGATAGTAAGATAACACTTTAGCTCTTACGGACTTGTTAAACTTCTTTGTAAACTTTGGCCTTCTGCCTTGTGTGAGTAGATTAAATATAGGGTACAGGTCAGGCTTCTGTCTGATCATGTAATTTCTTTGTAAAAATGTTGTTAAGATATGAGAATTGAGGAAACTTGAGTAACTTTACCTGTATATCCCCGGTAATTCACCAAAAGAGCACCTTCTGTCTGTTCCATGCTCCCTCATGATCTCTTTGACCTTTTCCCCCCTCTCCCTTCCCCATTGTACTCATTGTCTCCAGCTATGGTGACTGGTCGAGCCCTCAGTATTGCCCCACGGGAACACTCGTCTCCTTCCAGCTGCGTGTGGAGCCACACCGGGGCATATTGGATGACGACACTGCCGTCAATAACATCAAATTCCGCTGCAGCAGCGACCCAGTTCTGGAGGGTAACGGTAATGAGTGGGGAGAGTACGGCACCTGGAGCCAGGAATGTCGCAATGGGGGCATCTGCGGCATTGAAACCAAGATGGACGAGTACAAGAGTTGGCTGGTCGACCACACATCTCTCAATGACGTGCGTTTCCACTGTTGCTCCCAATCCCAGGTAAAACAAACATGAAGATTGTAGTTTGTTGGTATTTATGGATGTCTACACATTTTTATGTTAGATGGCTTTTATTTAAAGCCATTTAAGTAAATTAATCAACAGAGCATATACTGTATTGATGCCCCTGAAAGAAACATATACCCCTGTAATTACTGGAATCGTTCATTTTGACCTTGTTATAATTAGCATGATGCTTTTTTCCAGAAATGATCTGTGAGTAACAGATCGTGAACCACCTCAACCTGGAACACAAACTTGGACCAAACGGTTGTATTTTGCGTTGTTACTGACAATGATTGCTTCCAGTAAACTTTTTTGTAATTTTTTTAAAACTTTTTACATTATCCAGTAGCCTAACTTTTCAACATGGTTTTTGTGTCGGGAAAATGGAGGATATGGATTTTAGGTTCGTTTTGCAATTGTAGGCTACTGTTAACAATTATAGGTATAGCTATGATAATTATACTTGGATAATTTAGATTGAGATATAGGCTTATGCCTGATGCCTAAACATTTCAAATCACAAACTACCATAGCCATACATTTAACGGCTATGTGTATCAAATCATTGTTCATCATTTTTTTATGCATTAGGCTAAAACGGGAAGACGGGAAGAATCCTGATTAAAAGTTTGTCCCATACCCTTACCCTGACATCCGTCATTAAAGGACAATTTATGTTAACGCTAAATGTCTCTGAGTCCTATTTCATTGTAAATCAGGCCTTCAAGGCCCCTGGGTTGCTACGACGTCACTCTTAGTATTTGGAATAGCCTAGTAAATGAGCAGCAACAAATGTATGGTTTTAAATCTATGCAATCTTCATAAATAATAAGTATGCATAGGCTACCTATTTAAATGACCGAAATATTACTTGTAAAATGTAAGTTAGAAAAAAACGCACCCATCTGCAACTGACGCAAACACACCTCACAATTTCCCCAGAAATTGTACCCTCTCTAGTTAGACACGTATCACTTTGCCGACACCATCTGTTATCAGCCTTTAGTGAGACGACTGGTGGCTATAACTTCTTAATTGCTCCTTTCAAAGGCCTGGCCCGCCAATGCGTTCCCCTGGGGAGAACACAGGTGTTTGTCTGATTAATATCTAACCTGAACACAAGCCCTGAAAGGAGAATAATCATAAACATAATGGCATTTAGCCTGTTAATGTGTGAAAAGATGAAGAAAACTATTTGACAACAATAATGTTGAATGTAACTGGCCCCGCTAATAGTACACCTGGCCCCAGCTTGCCCTAGAATCTCCCCTGCATATGAAGTCTATTTATACAGAAATGCAGACATACTTGTCTTGTTAAAAGACATCTGTGTAAACATTCACTTGTAATATACTGCGACTTAGGAGCACATAACTAAGCAGGTTTGGATTTTTGACAGCTTGTCAGCAGTGCAAGTCTGACTGTGCAACATATAAAACAATAATACTGCGTGCAATGTATTCATTCTTTTTAGATATTGGTAACCTGTGCATAATTGGTAGGAATAAAACAATGCCGTAAAGTTCAAATTTCAAAGGACACTAATGAGAAAAATCTGTCCTTTATGTATTTATATTTGTTTAGGTGGGGGGAATATTTATCCACATATCCGTCCGATATTTTGTAAGCTAGCAACACTTATACCTTTACCTGAAATACAACAAACCAGCACGACCCTGTGGCTGGGTTCAAAGCTCTCTCAGAACAGGGGTGAGAGAACTGAAGGCGACGAAATTAAAGCCCCCTCTATATTCCACTCTGAGAAACAGTCCATGGTTCCCTCGCCGATATCATTGTGATATTCAAAGTAGGATATACAATGTCACTAATAAAATCCAGTAAGGTTATTCAGTGTGTTCGATAAGAGAACAGCACAAGCAGCGTAAATTCCGATGGACACTCGTCAAGCTGACTCACAAACACAATACAAAGCGCTTGAAGCCGAGTCTGGGGGAAAAGGATTTGGTTGCCAGATGAATTGATTTTATCCCCCTATTAAGGCGCTTGAGACCTCCACAAGAGCTTGTTGTGCTCTTCCCACAGATGCCTCTGCCAAACATATTTTCATTAGACCAATTATAGGACGTCATCATGGGCTTCCTACACATTGTAACCTAATATGTTTCTTTTGAACCAACGTTGATTACCATCAATACCTTCAGATATTTAAGGCAAAGCAGTCAACGTTTTTAGGATATGTATGCTGACAGTTTTTGTTCTATAATCAATACGTTATTCGTCTAAGGCTTTTAAAGCCACGTAAACTGTTTTAGTTTATATACAAACCTGGCAACCCTAATAGTTTGAAGCACGGAAGCTATTATTTCGGTAATCTTGCACCACCTAGTGGCTACAAGAGCAAAATGCCTGGGCGGTCAACTGTGTGTGTAACAAAACAGCAGAAGCCTAGCTACAGTAGGTAGCCTATCTGAGAAACAATTCAAATGTTCTCTGTAATGATTCCTTACCGGGAGAGGTCTCCCTTGCCTTACACTTAGATATTAAGATTTGAGGTAAATTTGAGGAGGTGGAGAGAGAGCATGTGTGTGTGAGCAGGTGCATGTAATTGCCAAATCAGTCTATTTTATATCAGTATATGTGTGGCGGCCTGCGGAAACCCTTTACATGGTGAAAATGTGACATTTTACACCTGTCAGGTGTGAGACACGGTAACTGTCAACAGACTAATAAACGTGTGTTCATTGTTGTTGTGTTCTGTAATACTGTTCTATATTGTGCTACCACTAGGAGGCACTGTTCCGTAATGAATGCTAGTTAGTTTACATACATGGGGGCAGAAGAATAGTCAACCACCATGCGACTAGTTATGTACCTTCATGCTGCTGAAGTTTCTGAGTAAAGAGTTGTAACGTCATCCTGCTTTTCATTACTCTGAAGCTACACTACACCACAAATTGGCGACGAAGATTCTTCTGCAAATCTGACAAGATGTCTGTACTAGTGCTGTAAAACAATTAACATATTTAATCGCTATTAATCGCATTAATGTCATAGTTAACTCGCGATTAATCACAATTAATTGCAAATATTTATCTATTCTAAATGTCCATTGATTTCTTTTTGTCACATTATTTTTTTTAATCAATTTTTATATTTTTTCTTATCAACATGGAAAAGTGGATCGGATTGATTAGTGCAATTTTTTTTAAATTGAAAACAACATTGCAATCGCCTGGCTTTGACGAGGGGGCAGAGAATTCGCATCAGCTGTGTGCTTGTATTTTTTGTAATATTTGTATTTTTATATTGTAATTTACGGCAACTTATATTTATCCCACTTAGTACTGCTAGTTTATGTACCCTTAGTATAGTTAGTCCACATATTTAAATTTTAGGTATATGTTTATTGTATGCACCTTCCTGCCAAAGCAAATTCCTTGTCTGTGCAAACTTTCATGGCGAATAAATCCCTTTCTGATTCTGATTCTGCTTGGTATTTCAGACTGGACGTGCTGCGATGATAGCTCAGTTCACAACGACAAAACACACAGATCACTTTGGTCTTGTAAATGGAACCATTTGGCAACTTTTTTAACCCTTGTGTTATCTTCGGGTCATTCTGACCCATCAGTCATTGTGACCCACCGTCGTATTGCGACAACTTTACCACATACAAAAACAAAGTGAAGCATTTTCTTTTAACCGTTGGGCTGTCTCAGATCCCCCACATTGCAAAGGTTAAAAGAAATAATTTGTATTTGTTTTTGTATTGGGTAAAATTGGGTAAACACAACGATGGTTCGTTATGAACCTTTGGGTCATGTGACCCGAAGGCAGCACGAGGGTTAAAGTAAATGTTCCATTACAAATTTTGTTGGCATCCATTTCGGCGTCTCGCGCTCGCTATCCACTCAAAACGTAACGTTAGCCTACTACTCTTTAGCCGGCTCGCAAGCCCAAACAAGTGTGCGGCGTTCCTGTTGTTTTGTTTCCGGTCTAGCTAGATCCGGTGTGGTGTTGTAGTTTTTCTAACGTCAGTAGTTGCTGCAACAGCATGTGAAAAAAACTACAAAGTTGGCCAAAAAGAACGTTAATCGCGCTATAAAAAAATTTACGCCGTTAAAATGGGTTTGCGTTACGCCGTTAATAACGCGTTAAACTGACAGCACTAGTCTGTACACGTTCCTGCGCCTGCAATGTTTTTGCCTTGTCCGGGAAAGCCTTGCGTACCGTTCGAGACTTCGCCACGCATGTTCAACAACTACATGCTAGTGATAAATGCAACTGGCAATGCTTGGCCAACAACCCGCAAGAGAGCTACTTTACTTCACTGCCTTGGCGCCGAAGGACAGAGGATTTTTTACACACTGCCCGATTCAGGTGAAAGTTTAGAACGGGCTGTAGCAGCACTGCAAAAACACTTTATTCTTAAAGTTAACGTCATAGTGGAGCGACATACGTTCCGAAAACTACCACATGAGACGGTAGCTGAGTACATAACTGCCCTTGGCGCGCTTTCTGTGAAATGTGATTTTAAGGAGGGAGTCAGGTGGCTGAGCGGTTAGGGAAGCGGGCTTGTAATCAGAAGGTTGCAGAAGGTTCGATTCCCGGCCGTGCAAGATGACGTTGTGTCCTTGGGCAAGGCACTTCACCCTACTTGCCTCGGGGGAATGTCCCTGTACTTACTGTAAGTCGCTCTGGATAAGAGCGTCTGCTAAATGACTAAATGTAAATGTAAAATGTAAGGACAATGCTGACGAGATGCTTCGAGATCAACTGCTGGAACATTTGCTAAATGACAAAATAAGAGAAAGACTGTTATTAGAACCTGATTTGACTCTAGAGAAAGCCACCACGCTGGCGATACAGATGGAAGCTGCTGCTGAGCAAGTTAACAAAATGAAAACGGATGGCAATGTCGCTCCAGTGCAGGCTATACAACCCAAGCCCCACATGCAATATAAAACGAACTTTCGTCCAGCTACTTCTCATGCTGCTTCCCATACTGCTGCCTCTATGCCAACCTCTTCACTGTACAATTCCTGTTTCAGATGTGGCTCAGACAAGCATTTAGCAAATTCTTCTCAATGTCCTGCAGCTAGAGCACAATGCAAATCGTGCAATAAAAGAGGACATTTTGCACAGGTGTGCCGTTCAGCACCACAGAGCAATGTGCATGAGCTACAGCTACCCGATGTGACCATACTGTACCTGGATAATTCTGCCCATGCACCAAAGAGACTGCTGTGCGATGTTACTGTTTCCACTACTACTACCCCTGCTAAGGCCATTCAGCTGGTCATGGACACAGGTTCTGCCGTGTCTATATTGCCACACCACATCTACCAGAAATCCTTCAGTGGCACTCCGCTGTCTGCAGCTTCTACCAGGCTGGTGACCTACACAAGAGATAACATTCCTGTGCTGGGATGTCTGCATGCTAAAGTACAGATGGACAACACCTCTACAGCAGCCACTTTCTTTATCGTGGAGAGAGGGACAGCACTGTTAGGTATGGACTTATTCACTGCCTTGGACCTTTGAATCCGAGGGGATACTGTCCTCACCTCAGCTCCAGTGCCACCCACACCGGTGATGTCCACAAACACCGCAACACATACTGATACCAACACCCCTGGGATTGGGTGGGCTAAGACTTTTGTGCATAAAGTGAAACCATCAGACCGGTGCGCCAGAATCTGCGGCGCTTGCCTTTTGCCGTTAGAGAAAGCGTCTCTGCCGAGCTGAATCGCCTGTTGAATGCAGGCGTCATAGAGAAGATCGATGCCTCTGCCTGGGTGTCCCCCATTGTGGTCACAGCAAAGAAAAATGGTGGAATCTGGATGTGTACTGATCTCCGGGAACCGAACAAGGCGGTGGTCATCGACAGCTATCCGCTGCCCCACATCGACGAACTGCTTGCCAACCTGCGAGGTGCTAAGGTATTTTCTACCATTGATCTTGCCAATGCATACTACCAGTTGCCCCTCCATGAGGACAGAAGAGACATTACAGCCTTCATTACACACGAGGGGCTCTTCAGATTTCGCAGGGTGCCCTATGGCTTAGCATCCGCACTCTCTGCTTTCCAAAAAATGATGGCAACAATTCTACAAGGCGTACCTGGCGTTCAAAACTACCTTGATGACCTGATCATTTATGGTGCCACGCCTACTGCACATGACCGTAACCTCGAAACTGTCCTGCTGAAACTAAAAAAGTAGATGTACTTCCTTAATAATATCAGCTTATATTGTACATTACACATCACAATTGTGTTTCATATCACAAAGTAAAATGAGCAAATAGTTATCACCCAGGCCTCTTTGCTTGTGGCGTTTCTGCAGCTGCCTTGCAGTAAAGCAGTTAGCCTAGCCATCTCCCAGAAGTTAATGAGCTGCTAAACTAATGTTCTGCTAGAGATAGTCACGCAAGTTTTCGTGATGTTAGTGACGTTAGTAGCGTCAGTGACTGTGGCTAGCAAGTTAGCCACCGTTAGCTTCACTTTTACGCCACTTAATTTCTACTTAAACCATGCAACGGAACGTAAATACAAATACAAGCAACTCAATCGCTACCAAGATGAAACTTTTGACACCTAGGTTGTCTTTGTAGTCCAAATATTGACTGAGACTTAGGGGTGGGAAAATAAACAATAATAATAAATAAATAAATACATATGTGAGAGAACAAAGGTTGTGCCCTTGCCGAAGGCAAAGCACACCCAATAAAAGTCATATAGTAATCTTTATTTGTAATCTTTATTTGGTGTTACTTGATCAGTGGTTGATGACAGACCTCTTCAACTGTCTTGGTCCTGGTCATCCTCAGCACCATTGATACTATACTGACTGTCATGGAGGACCACACAGAGGTGACACATCAGCAGGTGTAGTTCACTCCTCTGTCTCCTGCTACTGGAGCTGCTTGTTCACTCCCTCTCTCTCTCGCCAAGCAAGAGATAATGTTCCTTAGCCTCAGGTATAAATATCAGTGTATTTACTATTTCAACCTTGTTCAAATAATAAACTGCTGTTGATCACACACTCTCTCCCTCTCTTTCTTCTGCCCCCCTCTCTCCCTCTCTCTCTCCCTTCCTCCCTCTCTCTCTCCCTCAGATCACTCAGCAGTTGGAGAGATCTGTTTGCATCAGTCTGGTGTTACAGAGACACGTTTCTACATTAGACTAAATGTTCTAAAATAAATGCTTGAATAAACAATCTTAAAACTGTTAAACGTCAGTACATTGTTGCTACACTGGTTATTTCATTTTCTGTGGCATTTCTGAGAGTAGATTGTAGGTGGAACATGGACAATTTCATTTGAATTGAGGTTGTTCTTGGTCTGAAAGGTTTGAGAACTAGACAAGCAGAGAAATGGTTGCTGAAAGGCAGCTCTAACATAATCTAATGATTGATTACTGTAACATATCAGGGATTCATAAATCTGTCATTCGTTCATAACATACACAATTATTATCATTTTTGGTCATTTCGTCAAGTTTTTTACTTTTCTTTGTTCATTAGTCATAGCATTCACTGTAGAGATACTAAACTCTTGATTGAAATATTCTTTAAACAATCAGTGGACTATATTACAAGAGAATATTCTTGTCTGGTTCTAAATGATAGAATCCATATCCATTTTTATCAGTGAGTGACAGGAGTGATGATCAGAGGGGCAGAGTTTTTACCTCCATTGTTCACACACGGACCAAAATATGGATAGATTTTTTCAGTGAAGGTGCAGCCAGTGAAAGAGTGGATATGAGACCTGGCCTCCACATCATAAAAGGAGACCAGACCCTCCTCATAGTCCACAAACACCCCCACCTTCTGGGGCTTCTGTCTCAGGGAGAGGAGGACATCAGGGCCACCGAGAGCCTTATACTCATCTCCATACCTCAGCCATACAGTCCAGTATCCATCCTCAGGACTCACTATGATCATCCCCTTTCTGTCGATGGACTCTCTGACCACTCCTAGATCCCACTTAGTCTTCCCCTCAACCTGCACCTCATAGTAGAACCTCCCTGAGGAGAAGCCCTGCTTTGCCAGGACACTGGGACACAGATCAAACCTATCTGGGTTGTCAAGGAGATCCTGCCTTATGTCTCCAAAACTCACTTGTTTCCCATCCTCAGACAGGGTGAGATAGAGAAATGCTGTATCAGGGTCCAGAGTCACATCCACTGCATACTGCCGAATCCTTTTCAGCTTGACTTCAGGCAGCTTCTCCATCTCTTTATTGAGTGTCTCCGCCAGCTGAGACACAGCTCTCCTCACTGCCCCCACACTCAGACCACTGTGGACACTGATCTCAGACCAGTCCTTGGTGTGTGGAGGGGTGCTCAGGGATGGGAAGCTCTGGAGCAGGTGGAGGTGGTCCTCAGTGTGTGAGAGCTGCTCCAGCTCAGTGCTTCTCCTCTTCAGCTCAGTGATCTCCTGCTCCAGATCTTTAATCAACCCTTCAGCCTGTTTCTCTGCTGCTTTCTGCTTCTCCTCAATCACCTCAATGAGCTCAGCCTGGCTTCTGTCAATGGAGCGCACCACAGCAGTGAAGACCTGAACACTGTCTGATATCTCTCTCTCTGCATTTCTCTTGCTGGTCTCTACTGAGAGTTTGATCTTCTGAACCTTCCTAGATCTTTCCTTCATCATCTGCTTCATCTCAGCCATCATCTTCACCAGATCATTCTTTTTTGGTGTGTACTCGTCCTCTAAAGTGACAGTGTCATGGGTCTTATGGTCTGTTCTCATGCACATGAAACACACACACGTCTGGTCAGTCCTACAGAACAGCTCCAGGGGTCTCTCATGCTTCTGACACATCCTGTCCTCCAGGTTCTCCACAGGGTCGATCATCTTGTGTTTCTTCAAGGCTGCAACTCTATGATGAGGCTCCAGATGAGTCTCACAGTAAGAGGCCAGACACACCAGACAGGACTTCAGGGCCTTGAACTTCCTCCCAGTGCAGATATCACATGGTATTTCTCCAGGTTTGGCAAAGTGACAATTTCTGATTTTATAATGTTCCATAACAGCTCTGAATTCTATGTTGACTTGAAGCTCAGGTCTTCTGTAGAAAAGCTCCATACACAATGGACATTGGTACAGGTCATTGCTGTCCCAATGCTTAGTAATACAGACCTTGCAGAAGTTGTGTCCACATGAAGTGGTGACCGGGTCAGTGAACACATCCAGACAGATAGAACACTGGAACTGATCTTCAGACAGGAGACTGCTGCAGGAAGCCATTTCTAGAATGACACCAAAAGTTAAATTATGAATCTACTTTCTGACAGGCAGGGTAAGAAAATGTTGAGACGCACTTTTTGTCATATTTGCTGAAATAAACGTCACATCCTGATAACAACCAATAAATCTCAAGGTTTGACAGTACCATTTTCTAAATCTATATCGGTGCCGTCGCAAGACTGTAATAAACATAATTTTGTTCAGACCAAACTCAATGATTGGATGGACTTTGACCAAATTCAATGATTGGATGGACTATTTGTCTGTTTGTCGGTCTGGCTGGCTTTGAAGCAATGGTGTCAACTTAACAATTTTGTTGCTAGATTCAGCAACTTTTCATACTACTATGGCAACCTTTTTTTCAAACAGCACCTAGCAACACCTTTAGCTATTTAAAAATATAGATTTGGAACTTTTAGCAACTTTTGTAAAGTGTAGCAAAATTGCTAGGTTTGCAAGACTTACAAATCCTCTCGTTAAACGGAAAGATAGTACAGAGTACAGATTTACTACACGAAACCCTGCTATACATGCATTACTATACATTTTACATTTCATTCATTAGGCAGAAGCTTTCATCCAAAGCGATGTACAAATATTGCACATAAAAAATACAGCAGAATATCAAGGATCAGAAGAACATAGTTCTACAGTATTTAGAATGATATTTACGAGCCACCCCTTACAAAAAAGAAGTATATTAAAGTATACTATAAGTACACTAAAATATGGATAGTACACTTTTAGTTCACTTTTGATATACTTTTAAGAAGTATACTTAAAAAATAGTTCACTTTTGATGTACTTTTAAGTATGCTTTGAAAATGGTTCACTTTTGATATACTTTTAAGAAGTATGCTTAGAAACAGAAAATGGTATACATTTCTTCTGGAGTAGGATGTACGTTTTCTATTATTATACAGCAAAAACAGTCAAAATAATTTTTAAGTACATTACAGGTTAAATTTTTTAGATCCATCTCATTCTAATTATTCATGTCTATGAAAATCTATTATGCATTGCACATTGAATCTTTTTTGGTACTGAAGCTGTAACCTTAATTACTGCCAAAACATTCTGAAGCCCTATAATCTTATACTAATAATTATCAATTGGAGTGTTAATGGAAAAAAATTAAAAGCTACTTGAGAAAGAAGCAGACAGAAGGGTTGCATTATGCATTTGAAGGTTATACTGTCAAACTGACTCAAGAACGAAATAACAACGTGAAAAAATAAAGATAGCGTGGCTCATTGGCTGGTCAATTCCCATGATGCAAGGCGGTAAATAGTGTTAAAATGTGCTGATAAATTTGCCGTTTGTTCGAAATACAAATGTAACTTCATGAATTTCGTTTTTTAAATGTGTCTGCTTAGAATGTAGTGTTTTGTTGCGTGGTCATTGTTGTGGTGGTTTATCATTGTAACCATGAGTTAAATGACTGTTGCGTTTGATAACTACAGCTGCTTTCAGCTGATAATCTGCAGTGTAACTATGTAAGGGCCCCCGTTCTCGCTAAGTGATTTATAATCTGAGGCGTTTGAGGGGCTCCTAAACATTATAATATATTAGTAAGTAATAGTAAAATTACATTTATTGAGTTTACTTTTGAAGTACTTACATTAATTGAAAGTGCACTTACATTTAGTCATTTAGCAGACGCCCTTATACAGAGCGACTTACAGTAAGTACAGGGACACAACGTCATTTATTTTTTGCACGACCGGGAATCGATCTGGCAACCTTCTGATTACTAGTCCGATTCCCTAACCGCACAGCCACCTCACTCCCACTTGAAAGTATTGCAAAGTATACTTTGAGGCTCTTTAGGAAGTATACTTCATGAACTGAAAGTGCACTACACAGGTTACTTTAGAGTATTCCAAGGTATACTTTTAAGTAATTTGGGAAGTATACTTTATGAACTGAAAGTGCACTACACAGGTTACTTTAGAGTATTCCAATGTATACTTTTAAGTACTTTAGGAACTATACTTGATGAACTGAAAGTGCACTACACAGGCTACTTTACAGTATTCAAAAGTAAACCTTGAAATACACTATAAGTGTACTTTAAAGTGTACTAAATGACCTAAAACGTGGGCCAATTCAGTTTACTTAGTACAAAAATAGTATATAAATAAGTACACTGCTAGTATACTTTAAGTAACATGATAATAGTATACTTTTTATATTACGTATACTTACAAAATAAACTTGAAGTCAAATCAAATCAAATTTATTTGTATAGCCCTTTTTACACGCAAACATGTCACAGATGGCTTCACATATGCCCATAGAACTGCCCCTCAACCAACCTAAACCCTCAAGTATAGAAAGAAGTATACTTCTTTTTTTGTAAGGGACATCATCAATGGATACAACTGAGGTTAAATTTAACAGGTCATATTGAATCTCTATTCTCACCTGTTTCACCTGTACGGATTGTGCTGTCTCGGATCTCTGTGTATAAAATAACATAAACACTGTCAACCTAAACTCAGTAGAACGTGTTTCCCTGAGTTTAGAATCTCTTTAGTTTCGTTTCAGTGAACTAACGATAATAGGCTCCTCCCCTCCCAAGTTAACCCTTTCATAAATTCATTCTCTCAAGCAAGTCAACAGGAAAGACTTAAAGCTACTGAAAATCAGACATTATGTCCCCCAAACAACCTTTTTGAAATGAATCCTGCTAAATAAGGGCTCAGAAGCAGAGAGTGACACTGTAGGTAATCACTTTGACATTCCGATATTGTCAATAGACCACATGTTTATGACCTGATGGTGTAGAACACTGCAGTGTGTCTCTTCAAATACTGATGCTCTTTCTTTACAAATATTACACAAAGCACAGCAGAAGATCAAGGATCAGGAGTGCATATTTCCAGTGCGTCAGTGATCAGTCAAGAAACAACGTATATTTACTGACCACATTGGACCACATGTCAGTAACCAGGAACAATAAACAAATTATAATGTTATAGTGCTACAATAACATCTCGATTACAGTAGCTAGTCAATGTTTGGTGAATGAAGAGTAATAATGCAATAATTCAAATTCCTCAACTACAGTCTTCAAGAGCAACATCAACCACTGGTGCAGAGTAGGGATGAGTTTGCAGGTATCACAAGCAGCAATGAGCTGCCACAGACAAATGAGATTGATCACACAAAGAGAATCATGCACACACACAATCACAACAACACATTCAGCCATGTCCTTAAGGATAAATGTTATGCATCACACATTGTCGACCTGTCCAGGCCTGTACACACTCTGCACACTCATGGTCTCATGTAACACCCTAACATGACCAATATCAATGTAAAACACACTTTTGTTTTAAATCCCCATGATGTAACGGTTTTACAACAGCAGTAGTCCACCCAAGGGGTGCAATATATGCCAAATATACCATGAGTTGTGGCAGTCGACTCCCCAAGCTCTTTCAAACAATTAACCTTACAACAATTAGGCTAAGTAGTACTACAGATGATTGAAGTAGCCTTGCTGCATATTTTATGATGAAGGCTGAGGTCATAATGTTTCCAGTATGTTCTTTCTGACTTCCCCACTGAGGCCAAACTACTCCCCCACTAACACTCAAGCCAACAAGTGTTTCCAAAATATACTTTGATGGAATCTGAGGTATGTTTATGTGTTATGCAACAATCTATAGGATGCTCGGAGTGGCAGAAAGTTGGCATAGCATGTTCATAGAACAGGCTCATGATATGTGCATGTGACAGTTTCCTATTTTTGCCAAGAGGTGGCAGTCTACACCAGTGTATTCAGTGTATACCAGTGCCTTTCAAACTAGCCGTAATGAGGATCCAGGAATAATGAAGGGCCCATTCACCTCTCAAAACGTATCTTAGGGGATTGCAGATGGTTACAGGGCATAAGTAAAGGATTCTACTCTCAGAGTAGATCATTTTAAAGAACGCAAGACACATACTGGAGAGAGTCTGTAGGGGAACTTTTAGCATTTTCGTTGTGGCCCGTAAAAATACCTTCCTGTTACTTATTTGTGGTATGGAGACTGCCCTTTGGTGGTGAATAAGGAGGCTGTGTTTGACAGAACAGCATGAGAAGTCACATGTACCGTTCATGTTTGCACAGGCTATGTAGGTACAGCAGGTGCCCCTTCTTTTGACAACCCAACCCCCACCCGCCCTGTGTTCCGAAGACGGAAGGCTCCTGGTGTCTCTGACATCACCATCTGAACCCCCCCTCCTCAAAAAAAGATATCCCTTCTTCTCCTCCCCCATCAGTGGGAGTCAGGTGGCTGAGCGGTTAGGGAATCGCGCCAAAGCTGGGGAACATTCGTCTACCTTGGGGGGGGAAGAAAGGAAAGGAGAGGGGAGAAGGGGGGAAGAAGAAAAAGGAGGAAAAAAGAGGGAAAAAAATGAAAAAAGAGAGAAAAAAGGAGAGAAAAAGAGAAGGAAGGAATTTTTATGGCCCAGACCTACATCACCAATGTTTTTTAAATGTTGAGGTATATCAGGAATCACAATTAAAACCTTATATTTCTATTTCTATAGACATATAGTATATGGGATAAAAGTTAATCCCAAGGTTCTGGTTTGACTAAATTGTTGCCAGAAATTCTAGTGGTTATATATTTTTGGGGGAAATCACCTAATCACTGTTTGGTTAATAACAAAACAATGATGATACTAATAACTGTTAAATGAATATTTAAAATTAAGTTGATGTATTTATCAGAAACTTTTATACACAAAACACACAAACGAAGCCTAGGAAGATACATTTCTGTTGTGATCAAACTTTTATTTTCAGTCATCACAAAGCCATTACACAGTAGTAAGTGAATCCCTCCATTCACTTATTCAACAGTAACTATAGACAATGACTTAAATATATGCAGAACAGTAGTGAATCCCTCCATTCACTTATTCAACAGTAGCTATAGATAATAACTTAAATATATACAGAAGAGTAGTGAATCCCTCCATTCACTTATTCAACAGTAACTATAGACAATAACTTAAATATATACAGAACAGTAGTGAATCCCTCCATTCACTTATTCAACAGTAACTATAGACAATAACTTAAATATATACAGAACAGTAGTGAATCCCTCCATTCACTTATTAAACAGTAACTATAGACAATAACTTAAATATATACAGAACAGTAGTGAATCCCTCCATTCACTTATTAAACAGTAACTATAGACAATAACTTAAATATATACAGAACAGTAGTGAATCCCTCCATTCACTTATTCAACAGTAACTATAGACAATAACTTAAATATATACAGAACAGTAGTGAATCCCTCCATTCACTTATTAAACAGTAACTATAGACAATAACTTAAATATATACAGAAGAGTAGTGAATCCCTCCATTCACTTATTAAACAGCAACTATAGACAATAACAGAAAACATTAACAGAACTATTAACAACATTAAAGTGTTCAGTGTCTATGCCTCTGAGAGGGGGGTAGAGGGGCACTAGCCCAGTGTCCATGCCTCTGGGAGGGGGGTAGAGGGGCACTAGCCCAGTGTCCATGCCTCTGGGAGGGGGGTAGAGGGGCACTAGCCCAGTGTCCATGCCTCTGGGAGGGGGAGTAGAGGGGCACTAGCCCAGTGTCCATGCCTCTGAGAGGGGTGTAGAGGGGCACTAGCCCAGTGTCCATGCCTCTGAGAGGGGGGTAGAGGGGCACTAGCCCAGTGTCCATGCCTCTGGGAGGGGGGTAGAGGGGCACTAGCCCAGTGTCCATGCCTCTGGGAGGGGGAGTAGAGGGGCACTAGCCCAGTGTCCATGCCTCTGGGAGGGGGAGGGGTCGAGGGGCACTAGCCCAGTGTCCATGCCTCTGGGAGGGGGGTAGAGGGGCACTAGCCCAGCGTCCATGCCTCTGGGAGGGGGGTAGAGGGGCATCTACTTTTGTTTCATGTCCTCCAACCACTGCTCCTTGGGAACAGCCTCTACAGAGGGGCAGTACACAGTTCCTTTGTACTGACTGTGTCCAGTCTGGGCTGTCCTGAACTGCCCGCATTTCTTGCATGTGTTGTGGAGTACATGGCGGGTTAGTTTTCGGACCGGAGCAGGGGGTGCAGGGAAGATACCTCCCAGGGCCTGTGGAGCAGCGACGAGGACAGGCACCTGTGAGGTCACCGGAGCCAGCACCAACAGACATGGGGCCGAGGGTGGAGCAGGGAAGAGCTGACGCTGGGCATGCATCTTTATAGCCACCGGTGTTACATCTGTGGGCGGGACCTTTCTTTTCAACTGCGCCTGGCCCACGGTGCTGCAGGGCAGTTGGTACTGGAGAGCCGGGCCTGGGTGGGGGAGCGCAGATGGAAGGCGCACATTAGCAGGAGGGAGTGGGTCGGCTGCCGCAGACAAGCGACTGGGCAAGTTCAGCCCCTGCATAACCACAGCGTTGTCCTGCTTCTTCACCCTCTTGTTGTGCCACTGCACAAGGGTGGTGTGGCTTACATCCACCAGCTGCAGTGTGGTCTGCTGCATGACCGTCCCATTTGCCAAAATGCGCTGCCTGATTTTCCTGTAGTCATCCAGGATTAAACTCCATCTGGACACTGCGCCAGTCCCCTTCTTCTTGGGAGAGCGATGGATGGCACAGAGCCTGACAAAGATCAGTTCAATCAGGCGGCAGCAATCAGGCCATTGGGCAAGCGGGGCAGTGGTGGTGAGTGCGTGCCTCTTCATGCTCTCCACCCCTGGAGTGAACTCCTGCCTCTTCTTTGGAGACCTGAACCTCCCTGTGTCCAGCCTGCTCTGGTGTCTGGCAGCAAAGGTAACCCTCTGCTGGTCGTAGTCCAGCAGGTTCTGCCACAGAGCAACAATGTTGCTTACCTACACAGAGAGAACACATGAGAAGACAATAAGTGTGAAAATTTTTGGCAGGGCACAGCGGGAATGTAGCAAGACAATGAATGTTATTGACCTGCTGGTTGGTGAGGGCCAGAGAGGACTGGTTCCTCAGCTCCACCAAACACTCAGCCAAGCTGTCTACTCTGTCTAAGCCCGGCATGCCAGAGTCATCCACAGCCTGAAAATAAATAAACAAAAATGAGCATCACAATGGAAGGTCAGTGAAGTGGGACAAAACGCAGATACATTGATTTTCTTAAGATACCAGGGAGGGAGCAGCCAGGGGGGTAGCAGGCAGGGTGTTAGTAGCCAGGGAGGCAGCAGGCAGGGAGGGAGCAGGCAGGGTGGGAGCAGCCATGGAGGCAGGAGGCAGGGTGGGAGCAGCCATGGAGGCAGGAGGCAGGGTGGGAGCAGGCAGGGTGGGAGCAGCCATGGAGGCAGGAGGCAGGATGGGAGCAGCCATGGAGGCAGGAGGCAGGATGGGAGCAGCCATGGAGGCAGGAGGCAGGGTGGGAGCAGGCAGGGTGGGAGCAGCCATGGAGGCAGAAGGCAGGATGGGAGCAGCCATGGAGGCAGGAGGCAGGATGGGAGCAGCCATGGAGGCAGGAGGCAGGGTGGGAGCAGCCATGGAGGCAGGAGGCAGGGTGGGAGCAGCCATGGAGGCAGGAGGCAGGGTGAGAGTAGAGAAGCTTTGGTCATCCAGGAGACTTGACACAGCAAGACTTGGTTCTTCCTGGAAGCCCTCATCTTCTTCTTCCTCGCCCTCATGAACATCCTCCAGCATGCCCTCTATCTCCTCTGAGTCGGGGTTCACGTTGAGGGACTGCCCAGTCTGACTCAGCAGGTAGTCAACACCAAGCAGCTCTCCTATAAAATAGTACAGACAGTCACACACATTATTAGCTGTATTTGTAGCATTCTATATAGATACTGTTTAATATCAGAGTAGTGTTTCTGTATCATGTTATGAGCAAGTAAGTGTATGGTTTGCTTTGGTAATGGGCATAGTAAAAATAAAGCCTTGTTGAACTTAAGTTAGAACACAGAAAACCCACAAACAGTATTATATATCCAGATATCAGCTTGACATACCAGTGTATTTGGCAGGTGGCGTGAAGGTTGGCACAAATGCCCGGCCAAACACTTTCAGGCTGTTGGTGTTTACACAGTGGGCCACACCCCCGGAATAGGTGAGGAGGGACGATGGCTTGCTGGTCACTGCTGCAGTCCCCCGATCCTGGTTCCACCTATTTAGGCCTTCCAGGAGGTACAGCTGGAAATTCAGTGCATTTGCACTGGTTCCTGAAGAAAATATATAAATGATGTCGGCCAATTAAAAAAAGGTCTTGCTTTTCAATCTGAATAATGGTTTCATAAAAAAACTTACAATTATTGAAAACATTATACATGAGAGACACCAACCTGGAATGAACCTGTTTAGGTGGCAATGAAACGACTCCAGGGATGTGGACCCCCTGGCACAGCGGTACCTGGTCAGTACGACGCCCCCCTTGGTGGTGCTTCCAACCTCAGTGTACAGCTGCACCCCTGGCACGTCCTGGATGCACTTGACGTGGTGTTTCTGCACACGCCAGATGTGCTCCATGCGCACCTGGTCCAGCAGTGGCACCCCCATGAGGTCTCTACCTCTTGCACCCCCCAGTTCCTGCAGCAGCCGGTCGATGAGGCTGATGGTGGTCTCTTCGCCGCGTGTCTTCCTGCGGCAGTAGAGGCTCAGCTCCATCTTGGAGATCTTGGTGTCCACCACAAGATCCGTTATGGATGGCACACCCTCCTGCCTGAGCTGCGCTCTCTTTGCCTGCCGCAACAGAGTGAGGTCCCCTGCATCCCACTCAAAGATGCAGGCAGACAGAGAGCCCATAAAGGTGGGGTAGAGTGGGTGAGCATCGGTGGTGCAGCCGATAGCCATCCTCCTCATAAAGTGCCAGATGTCCAGCCGTATGTGGAGGTCTGGCCACTCTCCAAACCTGGTCTGCAGCTTGCTCGGCCCCTCGCTTTTGCAGCAACCACAGTCCACGTACAGCAGCACTGGGGGTGGAACAGCTGCCTGGCGGTACCGCTCCATCACACCAGACACCATGTGATCCAATCCCGGCCCCTCCTGCACTGTGAGGACACTGGTCAGGATCTGTCCAACCTCGTTCCCAAGGGAGGTCACCCAGAGAGCTGTCCCCTTGCCATGGCCAGACAGCTTCTTTGTGATCTAGAATGTGACAAAAGTTAATGTTTATATGAGATTATATATTACATACATGGTAATGTACACAGTAATGTACAATTACACAGTCAAATGATGTATTACCTTTTTGGTTGAATCCATTTTTAAAATGGAGCCAAACGTGGAGGTGATGCTGGCCTTGATGTGTTCCATGCGGGAGAGGATGTCCCTGCCGTACACGGACAGCAGCCAACGACTGGTGGGAATTTCGATGGGCTCAGGGGGCTCCTGGCAGACCACTGGGAACAGACTGGGTCGATCCACAAAGTCAGCACACTCCCCGAGATAGTGTGCCAACCGGGTCAGCCATTCCTCCCCATGGTTCTCCTTGAGCTGCTTCACCAGTCGTGTTGGACTGTTGCCAAGGGTCCTTTCCCGAAGCATCCGAATGACACGAATGTCACAAGCATACCTGACATGCCCATTGTTGGAGTGATTAGTTACATGTTTATTGGAGGGTAATGTCAGTTGTTATAGGCTTCACAATCACCATCTTTTCAAAAATGCATTACTCACTTGCAGGTCAGGATGAGCCGGAACAAATTCTGGTGTGGCAGGTCCAGCTGGTCCCTGACAGTCTGACTGGTAGACAGAGTGGTCAGGAAACACACAGAGCACCTGAGTGTCTCTGTCACCATTAGGTAGTATCTGTCAATGTCAAGGACCTTCCGAGCTCTCCTGTGAATGCCAGCACCCGTCAAATGCTTCCCACAAGCTGGGCAGAACACCCTCACCCTCCAAAGGCGGTAGGGCATCCACACCATCAGCCGATGGGTGAAGAAGCGGTCGGGTGTTGGCGTTTGGTGATAAATCAGTGCTGGAACAGGGGGCTCATACCACAGCTTCAAATCTGGCCGCAGTTTGCCAGAGTGAAAGAGGGTGTTGGATATCCACCTCTGATCTTGAACAGGGATTGACTTGCTCAGCTCACCCGGCAACCAGACAGAAGCTGTAGCCCCAGTAGCAGCTAGATGGATTTCTCCTGCCCCATCCTGTTTGGAAGACAACAGCAAATAAGAATATGTTTTTTTGCATTAAAAAAGGCTACTCTCAAGATGACTTGAAACATAACCAGACAAAAAGGAGACGCTGTACTCACAGTGGCTACTTCCAGGCTGGTGCTAACAGCAGGGCTGGGGGTCCTCACAGAGGCGGTAGACGGGGTCCTCAGTGAGGATGGAGGAGGAGCAGGACTGGGGGTCCTCAGAGAGGATGGAGAAGGAGCAGGGCTGGGGGTCCTCAGAGAGGATGGAGGAGGAGCAGGGCTGGGGGTCCTCAGAGAGGATGGAGAAGGAGTAGGGCTGGGGGTCCTCACAGAGGATGGAGAAGGAGCAGGGCTGGAGGTCCTCACAGAGGATGGAGGAGGAGCAGGGCTGGAGGTCCTCACAGAGGATGGAGGAGGAGCGGGGCTGGGGGTCTTCCTCGCCACAATATTGGGCTTCATTGAGGCAGACTGTGACCCACCAAAGCGTGATTTAGTGAACTGCAAGGAGAAACAGAGTTAATTTTGTTATTCAGCACATACAAAATGATTTATACAAAACATGAATAACTAAGCCATTACCATTGACACACTCAGAGGGGGCCGCAGGAAAGAAGGCTGGGCTGCAGCACCAGTGGACAAGTCTGAAGCCACAGACTGTGGTGCTTGAGGTGACTGAGTGGCAGTCTGCTAAAACAACAGCATGTCATGTAATGTATCAGCAACAGCATTGTAAGAGACCTGAGATGCAAGATAGTCAGATGTAAAAAAATTATACATCACCTTAACAGCATGGAATCCACAATTACAGACCATGGACCCTCCAAATAGGGCGGTCTGTCCACGGGCCTGCATGGGGCATTTCTCAATCTGAAACAATCAGAATAGTTATTCAGCCAGAGTCACTCAGTGTACAGTCCATTGTCTGATATTATCTGCACCATTGTATTGACCCTTTTTCATCAAGTGAACTGCAGTCTAATGACTGTAAGAAGTAATAAGCACATATTTTGCAGTACTTTACCTTTTGATAGAGGTCATGCCATTTCCGCTGCCTTGGGGCAGGTCTATTGCCTCCTCCAGCAGGCCAAACCCCTGAGCCAGCAAATGCCCTCAGCCTCGCCATCCATTCTCCATCTCCCATGGATTTATGGCTCTTAGGCTTGGTGCTCATCTAAAATAACAGAGACATATTAATAACCATAGTTACAACTATGTATGGAAGCATGGTGTGCTGAACCAACTTGTGCATACTCATAAGTACAGTAACATAAGCAAACTAGACTGCTAACGGTTTTTGTTTAGTTTTTAACAGCTTACTGTATCTACAATGATTGACAGATGTCATTCTTACCAAAGCTTCAAGTAGGATCATTATAAATTTGTGAAAAAGGGTAGACCCACTTTAAATGAATGTAAGTAGCTACAGTAAAGGACTAGTTAATATTGACACTAAAACCGTAGAAGTTTAGACTAGGTACTGTAAGCAGACCCCGCAATGTCGACAAGTTAATACTGAATGTTGGTTACTGTACTGCACTGTCTGTACTGTAGCTAGCTACCTACTGTACCTCCGCTTGTCAGACGTAATAAACGTAGAGCTATAGCATGTTAACTAGTTAAATGATGAAGTAACCAATACAACTAACGTTATAATAACACTTACTTGAATTACTGCGAATATAGCCTGCCTTTTTCCTCTCACGATTACAGTACATTAGAAATTAGCGTTACTGTAGTAGCGATTGCTAATATTAGCTAAGGTGACTAAAGTTTGACATGACACTGGACAACAACATGTTAACGTGACTTTGCCTGACGGATGTAATACAATCTATTCCTATTTAAGTAGAAAATAAAATTAATGTTCACTTACTTTGATGCTTTCTTGTACGTTTGTACTGACAGTAAACAGTATGCTTATACAGTGACAGCCAACAGACTTTTCTTCTGACAGAAAGTTTTCCAACGGACTCACAATGGAAAGAAGCGCTGTGATTGGCTGTATCCATTCTCACTCAAAGACGTGATTGGCCTAAATCCAATCCACATTGGACTGTTAGTATCCTGATTGGATGGTGAGATTGGAGTTTAGGTAGCCGATCCTGCCCCAGGTAGCGCCAGTAATCCGAAGATTGCCAGTTCGATTCCCGGTCATGCAAACTGACGTTGTGTCCTTGGGCAAGGCACTTCACCCTACTTGCCTCGGGGAGATGTCCCTGTACTTACTGTAAGTCGCTCTGGATAAGAGCGTCTGCTAAATGACTAAATGTAAATGTAAATGTAAATCAGTCTGATCATCACCATCGCCAGGTCTTTCATCTCACCCTCCCTACTTCTCATAGCCTGCTCCAGACCCTAAATTCTTTGCTCTACCCCACACCGGCATCCACTCCACACACACACATACATTAATGGTTCCACGTAGACAACCCCCCAGACAACCTGGACTCTAACCCTGGCCTAACCCACCTTCAGGAGGTCAAAGGTTATCTGAAGAAACATTGCTTATGGTTTCTCGTGCGCCTGTGACTCTCCAGACCACACGGCAGCCATGTTCAACAAGCCAGACAGACTATTTTGTCCTATAGGGGAAACCTCGCACAGTTCCGATTATAACTCGCCCTGCCAAAAACAGTTCTTTGCAATCGTTTCATAGTGTGACGCACCCTCACAACAGGACAACAGTGTCTGGCCATGAGTTAGGTTCAGCTGGGTTCTTAGTATGTAATTCTGCTATCCTGTCACTAAGGTGTGAGACAGTCCAGTCTGAAGAGAAAGACAGTCTAACAACTGGACAAGACACTAGCTAGCGAAACACAGACAGAGAACAATTTAGTAACTTACGATATTACAGTCCTTTTAGAGTTATGGAATAATATCTGACTTTTAATCTACCCACTATGCAGTGAAACATTGAAAACAGATAACTGTGAGTAACACAGCTTTGTTGTTCCAAATACATACAGAATTTGGCCACAAATCAACCCTGTTTTAACAACTGTGACGTTGTTGTACAGTGGTGCTGTTTAGTGTGACGGGTCACACCTCTGTGCAACAGAAGCTTTGAGTCACTGTTAGAAAGCAACTGTGGAATCATAACAACAAAAACGTTCATGAATATTGTTCCAGTAACCCCATCCTAAGCTTTAGCCCTAGCCCTAGCCCTAGTCCTAGTCCTAGTCGTAGTTCTAGTCCCAGCCCTGCTATTAACACTAGTCCTGATCCTAGCCCCACATTATCCCTTTTCTCAAGCCACTGCCCTAGTCTTGTCTCTTGCTGAAACTCTTATCCCTGTGGAAGCCTAATCAGGCCCTGCAACTGATCAACCATCATCCTAGCCCCAGTATCCAGCTGTCAGCTCCAACCCTGGCCTCAACACCAGCCCTCAGCCCCAATCCCAGCCCCATCAGCCTCCCTAGACCCAGTTCCAGCCTCTGTCCCTGGCTACGGTCCAGGCCTCTACTCAGTGCAGAGGTTAAAGCAGTGCACGCTCCACAACCTCACACCCGGGTGTTCCTTCCTCCCATGTTCCAAGGTAAACTGTGCACGGAGCAATCATAACAAGACTATCTCCAGACAACAACATATTCTTCATGGGCAAACACGTTCCGGGCCACGTCCTTGTACACTGTTCCAGCGTGGTTGCTCTCCCCTGCCCCTTGTCATCTCCCCTTTCCTCCACTTTGCCCAGTCCTTTTTCCTCTCTCCTCCCATGCCCTCTAGTGACCCCTCTCCTCTCTACTGCCCTTTTCTCTCCCTCTCTCCTTTCACCTTCTCTCTCGTCCCCCCACCCCCCTCCCTCTGCCTCGTTCCCCTCCTGTCTTGTCCTGACCAGGTGGCGCAGCGGACCAGAAAGTTGTTTTTCTTTCTCCGGACGCTCTCACTCTCCTTCAGCACCGGTGAGAGAAAACTGTACGTCCTCGCCCGCTGGCGAGCGCTGTTCTCCTGAAACACAGAGGCTGCTGACTCAAGGTCCTGTGGCGAAGCGCTGGAGGGATGTCCAGGTACCGTGTCTGTTTTTCCTATTTATCCTATTTACCCTATTTGTTAGCCGTTCTGTGGGTTAGGTTTGGCAGGGCGAGAAAACAGGGGGATTGTGGGGTAGCGGTCGATCGTGGTGGCAGAGATTCTAGACAGAGATTCATGGCACTGTGTTGCCTCTGCCAAGATGAGCTTCAGCTTGACCAGCATGTCTCACCAGATCTTTGATATATGGGCTGCACCTCAGTGATATGTGTGGATGATTTCTCTGAGTCTTGGGCATGGCTAAAGATCCTGGCTAAAGTTCTATATTAAACATTGATTTGAAACTGAAATAGGCGCTTGGAGAATCTGCATTGATCTCTCAGGTCTTCTTCTGGGATTCTTCTCTATTATTTGCATTTGTAGTTTTTAATTTGGGGTATTTTCAATTGTAGTCCATGACGGGAGTCGATTTGTGTTCAGTCCGTATGGCAGAATTATGAGCAGTCGTGTACCACAAGCTCCAAGCTATTTTATTGCTGTTTTCTGTTTTCCCTCAGAGGAAAGGATGGATTGGTTCATCCAGAAGAGCGGAGGCTGTATGCTGCTGTTGCTGCCCACCTTCGCCCTCTGTCTCCTGGGTGGTGCCCCCACTCCCACTCCCTTCAACGCCTCCACCACCACTACCAACACCATACCACCCCTCTCCCACACCACCAGTGCTCCTGCTATCTCCCTGTTCACCAGCACTCCCACCCTTCTAGAAGCCTCCACCCCCAGCTCCCCTGCCTCTACCACACCAGCAGGTTCAAACACTTCTACCCCGACCCATCCTAAAAAAGCCCTTTCCTCTCCCCCCACCACATCCCCCTCCTTTCCCCCCACAACCTCCCCCTCCTCTCCACCCACAACCTCCCCCCCCACAACCTCCCCCTCCTCTCCACCCACAACATCCCCCTCCTCTCCCCCCACAACCTCCCCCTCCTCTCCACCCACAACCTCCCCCCCCACAACCTCCCCCTCCTCTCCACCCACAACATCCCCCTCCTCTCCCCCCACAACCTCCCCCTCCTCTCTCCCCACAACCTCCCCCTCCTCTCCCCCCACAACCTCCCCCTCCTCTCCCCCCACAACCTCCCCCTCCTCTCTCCCAACGACCATCCCTACCCATCCTCCAACGCCAATCCTTACCTCAGCCCTGACAACCCCATATTCACCACCCCCGCCTAAAACGTCCCCCTCAAACTCACCGTCGCCCAGGCCCGAAACCTCTCCCCCTCTTCCGTCGAAAACCACCACCCCACAACGGCCCACACCTGCGCGTCGCCCCAGGCCACCCCTCCCCCACACAGCCCCTCCCCTGTTTGAGCGCCAGCCCTTCATCGTGAGCTGGAACATCCCAGAACTGGTGTGTAACCGGTACAATGTCACCCTTGACAGCTCCCCCTTTAAAGGTGTGGCCACGCCGGCCAAGGTGAGAAAAAACGACGAATCGATGAACAGCCTACACCTGTCTTGAGCAAAGCACTTGGACCAGATAACTAACTTATCCAACCATCAGCCCGTCCATCCATGTGCAAATTCACACAGTTGAACCAATGCTTCTCTTCACTTGTTATTCCTTATCATTCCTCATTCCGTGTTCTAATTTAAGGAAAAAAGATTTAGTGTGAAATGTCATGCTCTACCTACCTTTGTCTACCACAGCTGCAGAAGTGTCCGGAAAAATATATCTATCGGTTGGTTTCCAGGTCCCTGGCCAGTTCCTGTCTCTCTTCTACAACGACCGTCTGGGTCTCTACCCCCGCGTGGACCGGGATGGCGAGCTCCAGTTCTACGGCGGCATCCCTCAGAGGGGAAACCTGAGGGCCAGTCTGGTCAAGGCCCGCGCTGACATCATCTACTACATACCCTCTAGGTACAAACTGGTATAAACTAGTATAAAAGAGGATTAACTGATATAAATTAACTGTGAAACAAGTATACCCTGGAACGAACTGGGATGGATTGATATGAACTGATGTGAACTAGTTAGACTAGAGATATTTGGATATAACTGGTTTAAACTGGTACTGCCCAGCCTACAGAGGTTGACAATGCTCAGATCTTAGAGGACATGGCAGTCACTTACCCAGAAAAGAATATAAAATCAGTTAGCTTTGAGAATGTACAACAGTGCTTCTTTTCATTTCATGTAACGATTTTTTTATAACACTAAGAGAGTTGTAACACTGACAGTGTCATAAGAGGCAGTGCCTACAGGCTTAACTTCCTTCGACAAAACAATGTGCCCTTGTTAAAAATCAAAAGTATCTGCTTTCCCTATCCAAATACCATGGCATACCATGACAAACAGGATTTAAAAATGGGTGTGAAAATGTACAAGAATGCAGAACTGAGGTCAGTGTCCAGGAGATTCATGTTTCCTGTTTCTTCTTTTCCTGTCAGGAGCAGACGAGGCCTGGCGGTGATAGACTGGGAGGAGTGGCGCCCCCTGTGGGTGAGGAACTGGGGCTCCAAGCATATCTACAAGACTATGTCAGTGAGCCATGCCCGCCAGAAAAACCACTCTCTGACTGCCCTACAGGCAAACATCCAGGCCAAGAAACAGTTCCAGGTCAGAGGAATACTGCACTGTCCTGTTCAATCACTCATTACTCCCTCCCTCCCTCCCTCCCTCCCTCCCTCCCTCCCTCCCTCCCTCCCTCCCTCCCTCCCTCCCTCCCTCCCTCCCTCCCTCCCTCCCTCCCTCCCTCCCTCCCTCCCTCCCTCACTGTACTTACTATCAGTGACTGTTTTATCGTCTCATACGTATTTTTATTATCATTTACTATACATTCATTATTTCATTTGTTCATACACTTACACATATTATTGTTATAATATAAAGTAAATTAATTTATCAATCTGTCTGTTTATTTATCCACCCATTCATCCACCCATCCATCCATCCATCATTCCCATCCATCCATCCATCATTCCATCCATTCTCCCAGGCAGCAGCCAGGAGCTACATGTCAGAGACCTTGTCCCTGGGCAGAAGACTGCGGCCCAACTACCTGTGGGGCTTCTACCTGTTCCCCAACTGCTACAACTATGGCTGGCTGGAGCCAGGCTACACAGGACGCTGCTCGCGTGAGGTCCGGGCCCAGAACGATGAGCTGCTCTGGCTGTGGGAGGCCAGCTCAGTCCTCTACCCCTCCGTGTACCTCCAGGTACAGCATAACCGGGTCTTTACTACAGTCACTGGGATACTAGGGGTAAATCCATGGAATAGATTGCTTTAGGTAGACTGGGGACCAAGAGAGCTATGATGAATTGGTTTGTATGTTCTTTCCAGCATGGAGGCATTGGCTTATCCCTTATGCAACACAAACGCACAGACATGCAAAGAAACACATCCAGTATTTTGGATGTTTGGTACGCTCTTATGGAGGACATCAAGTCATGTTGTTCCTTGTTGAGTGTTGCTGTGTTTGTATCTGGGGCAGGCCTCTCTGGGGGACAGTCACAGCGCCGCCTTGCTGGTGAGAAACCGTGTACACGAGGCCCTGAGGGTATCGGCCCTACCCAAGCACCACACCACCGCTCCCGTATTTGTTTACACAAGGCCCGTCTTCATAGACCGGAACCGACAGTTCCTCAGCCAGGTCAGAAACAAAGAGATTCAGGTCCGGCTGGCCAGAAGACCCTTCCAGAAACATAGCCTCCAGAGTTCCAGGGAGTTTGGTTTCAAGGTGTTACAACAACCTGACCTGTGTCATCCTTATCCTCCCCCCCCCCCTTGCCCCCCTGCTGTGTGTGTGTGTATGCTTGTGTGTGTGTGTTTCCAGAGGGATCTGGTCAGCACCATTGGGGAGAGTGCAGCAATAGGGGCTTCTGGAGCAGTCATGTGGGGAGCCAGTGCTGACTACAATGACAAGGTAATTTGACACCCCAAGACCCCTCCCCCCCCATCCCCACCCCCACTTTCTGGAGATGCACTGACAGAGAATACACTCCAGCTGTAGTGCTACTGTAGACTGACAGTGACAAGGTTTTGGTAACTGACTACCTTCGCCTCACCCTTCACAAACGATTCACCAATGAGAGCCTTTTGTCTTTGTTCTCGTCCCGCTCAACGACGTCTTTGATTGGCTGTCTGTCCCTCTTGCCCTCCGATCCTTGCCCTCCCCCTTCCCTCCTTTTCCTCTGTCCTCTCTTCTTTCTGCTCTCCCCATTTCTCCCTTTCTCTTGCTGTCCCTTGTCCAATGTCTGTCACACGTTTACCTCTTCTCCTTTCCCCCCCCTCTCTTCCTCTTCCCCCCCCCCCAGGCCTCATGTGAGGCCCTCTCTGCTTACCTCATCACCACGCTAAACCCCTACATCGCCAACGTGACGGCCGCCGCCCAGCTCTGCAGCGACTTCCTGTGCCAGGGGAACGGCCGCTGCGTGCGTCGACACTACAACTCTGACCACTACCTCCACCTCCGCCCCGGAAACTTCCGCATCCTGCATTCCCGGGGCCGCTACAGGACTCTGGGACGACCCTCTGCGGCGGATCTGAGGTTCTTCACCAGCAGGTTCACCTGCCAATGTTACGCCGGGCTCACCTGCTCCCCCAAACTGCCCAAACACCTGCCCAAAGCCCTGCTGTACAGGCACAAGCAGGGCCATGCCACAAAGACCAAAACTGTGAAGAAGAAAGTGACTTCTGACATGGAGCAATCCAGCAACATTAAGGAAAAGGCGAACAAGAAAAAACAACTCAAGCAATGACACGTCTTGGCTATCTGGAGAAAGTATAGGCATGCAGTGTATGCCTGTGATTCAAAGGAAGGGTTGTGTGCTAACATAGAGCATTTGTTGGAGGGCTGCTTCAACACATGAACAATCAAACAAATACTGTACACCAATGAGAACACAGACACTTTTCAGGGTGTTAAAACAATGTAACATCTGCTCTGTGCATCCTGCTGTGTCTAGGAGCAATACAACTTGAACAAATAATCCATCCACAGAATAACTTTGATGCTAATTGGAGAAACTGATGTGGGTTCATGGGATATTTAATGTTTACCTCTGACAACATTGTTCCTGTAGTCATTTGCGTACCATTTGACTGTGTATGTAAATAGAAACTGAATGATTTCCTTGTTGTGGACCAAGTGAATCTGAAGTGACACCCTAGTAAAGGTGTTTAAAGGAGATTACTGTGAAAGGCCTTGATATTTCAAAGCTCTGAATGGGAAGAGAATGGCCTTGGAAGTCAACCATCTCTGGTTTCTAAGCCCCAATCACGGGTTTGCGGCATTGCAATGCTATTTTTGGAGTCCAGCAGAGAGGTAAAGGCTCTAGAGAGATGTGCGAAAGAAGTTAGCACCACAAGTGGTGTTAAAAGTGATATATTTTTGTGTTCTTATACATACTCCCAAATGGAGGAAGTGTTGGGGTTAATAAGTGTTCCAGAGCACAATAATTATGACCTTGTAGTCACGCCAGCCCATTAGATATTACTGTGTGACAAGGGAGCAGTTCCCTAAAGCAATAATCAAACTTCCCTCTGACAATGGTGAGCATGTGTGCGTGTATGTGTGTGTGTGTGTGTTAATGAAAGAGATGCTGAATGGTCTCTGTGACAACACTTAATGGTGAACAAGCGATAGGAACTCATTCCTCACATCCTTTGGTCAACACCTCACATGCAGTCAGCTGATGCTAAAGAACTGAAAGACACTCATATGACTTCTCAGAGAGAACAAATTACTCTCAAAGAAAGAATCATTACCTACCTGCCTGCTGATGAACGAATGACTCCCCAAATTAGTAATAGTAATTAGCCATTAGTGGATAGTTTGGAGATTAGATTGAATTCTTCTGTAAAATCGTTTGCACTCTAGTGGCCTCTTGCACCACATGATTTAACATGTAGCCTACTCCTTTATTCAACAGTAGTGAAGGTCTGAACCAGCAGTGTTCTGTATTCTGACCTAGCAGAAAGTAATCTGTGATGACAGTCTGGTGTGGATTTAGAGAACTGAGCTAAAATAAGATTCAAAAGCTACAGTGGTTAACACACACACACACATTCTCCAAGAGGATTTAAAATGGTAAAAGATTCATGGTAAAAATATTAATTGAATAAGAAAATCAAAGAACACAATTTGTGGTGGAATTTCATTTTTAATCAAGTAAATAACAAATCTTAACAATTCTCATTCAATCATTAAATTAGTCTCTGCAGTGTCATTTTTTATATATTCTATATATCACACCGCCATGCTATGTTAAATATTCCCCCATTCTGGGTAGCACACTTTTTAATAGTTTAAAAACGTACATTTTATACTTAGATGTGCAATGTTAGCTGCCATTTTAGCAGATGTCCATGTAACTAACTATTGTGAAACAAAGTCATCAGAATAATCATGTTGTAAATTGTGCTTCTGTGGTAACTGAACCAATTCTGCATACAGTCCACCAATAGGAATGCTTGTTTTGAAATGGCAGTCAGATATACAAATGCAGTCTCCATCACATGTCTAGGACACTAGGTCTCTGATTCAACAACCTGAGTCTTCAGAAAAAAAGGTTTGTTACCCAGTGCGTACAAGGTAGCCACAACACAAGGTCAGGACACAGATTTCATTCAAACATGCAGTGTAATCCAGTGTAACAAAGGTATAAATTTTAAATTTCAAGTTCCAGTCGAATATCAATTTATATTTCAAAGTCACAGTGCAAGGTATTCAGACATGTGTCTGTGGTATGGCCCCCTTTAGACAAAGTACTGGAGGAAAGACAATTTGACAAGACTCTAGAACACAGATCTGTCCACTGTACTATATTAGATGGATTGTTCCGCTGTACTATATTCTCAAATGTGATACTACAATCTGTATGGTAGTAAAGTCTGAAATATGATACTATGTTTAGTGCGTACAAAGAGTACAACAAGGCAATAGTCTGGGTAGAGTGACAAAGTAATGAAGGTCTGGTCAAAAAGAATCTGTGTTCTGTACACACATCCTTCATACAGTACAATGCACATATTTATAATGCACACATTATCCATCTGAATAACTGGAGAAATGACAGTCCTCATATTGTCTCAAGCAGAGCCTAAAGGACTGGTGGACAGGCTAGAGATCAGACACCAGCAGTCTCTCACCTTCCAAACTTTTACTCTTCCAACAACCATCATTTATGGGGCCTGTTTTATTTTATTTTATTGACTGAATCACCCAACTTGGACAAGTCTGGGCCCTAGTCATAATGAATTAAAAGTGACTATAACATCCTGATTATAAACGTGTAATGATCAAGTTGTAAAACATAGTGAGTCAGCCATCATCTTTGGTCACTTTAGACATTTCTGTCATGTCCCATGGTCTACAATTGCCCCTTTACCTTTGTCAGTTCTCACGTTCTATGGATTCTAACAAGAATCACACAACCATAGGCAGACGATAACCATTACCAGCTATCAGCTGCTTTATCAATGTCCATGCACCCTTCTTTGTGAGTTCCAATTGACCTCCATGTCGACGCCTTTGCACACATCTGAAATACGGAGGATAGTGCCTTGCACTACAACTAGTTTGGTGCTCTTTTCTGTCGGCCCAAGGTTGCTCAGAAAGGCACTCCGAAACAGATTCGGTACATTAAAGATTCACAGTAAAGTCATCTCTCGGTCATTTGCTCGCTTGCTTTCCTGTCACGGTACAGTATATATCAAACGAATTATACTCGTCATGCGTTTCTCGAAAAGGAAAAACATCAGCAGTCAGGAAATATCATGCAAAAAATGAATTGAAAGCATGCTATCGATCTCTTGTTAAACGCTATCATGCATATCTAAGGCTGCTACATTCAGTCATTATTAGCTGTCAAAATAGACCGACTTCAAAATAGAAAACATTGACATTGAAATATTAGGAATATTACAGCAGTAATGAATCACTCAATCAAGCAAGTTATAAACGGCAGTTTGTATTAGGAAATGATTAGATGTGTCACCTTGATTGAGCAAGCAGACTGACAATATTTAGTGTATCACAGATTAAAGCTGTTGACAGCTACCTATTTGTTCCGTTTAGGAAATACACATTTTTAAGTGTAAGTAGGCTACACTCATCATAGTCTTTAAGGCCTTCTCTTATCAAACGAAGACCTTGTCCTTAAATAATCAATGGACAACCATTAATATCGTTATAACGGTAGCTATTAATTCATATAGAATTGGACTATGGGATAAGGTTATCTGATAGGCTATATTTTCTTTTTCATATATCCTGTCAATTTAGTGTATTCATTTATTTTTCAGCAGCAGGCGTCCGTTGACACCGGCGCCCGGGTCCCTCTCCTCATCTTTGGTGCTGCACTTGACTCGCAGCAGAACGTTGGACAGGACGTCTTGATAGAGGCTAAGGCAGACCCATCCGGGAAGGTACAGTAGAGTGATTAGACCCATGAAATTGAAGGGGTAGTGCGAGTAGTCCCACGAACAAGCGTCGTACTGACGCAGAGCCAGTCCCCAGCAGAACTCCCAAGTATAGATAAAGCATATGTAGATTGGGAGTCTCTTCCAAGTTCCCCAGCCTCGTTTGAAGTGCAAGTGCAGGTAGAGCTTCTCCACCACGAAGCTGCAGCTCCCGTACATAAAAAACGACCACAGGGACGTGTGCCCGCTCAGTGTCCGGTCGGATTTCTCCACCAGGTTAAACACTGAAGTGAACAAGACCTCGTCCAGAAAACCGTGCATTCCAAAAAACAAGAACCGCATAGCACCAGGCAGTCCGTTCGACCTCCGCGGCTCCTGAGTAATATCAGCCGGGATGCTTTGGCTGGGGCCGTCGTACTGTAGCTGCGACAGCCCCTTGTGGAACACTTGGGTGAAGTACAGCGCTAGAATGTAGTGAACTGCGAGCTGCGACGCCGACACCATTCTAACCTGCTCAGTCAGAGTATTTATATTCCCAATCAGAATCTGCAGCCCGATATAAACAGAGGGGTAGAAAACTAGATGAAAAACAGCGGGTCGTCCCTGAAAACACCTCTTTTGCATATAGACCTTCTCTAATACAAAATGGGTCAGCGAATGCATGATGCACAGATAAGGAGAAGAGAAACCAAATAGTTTCGGGTCTTGGTTACCTATAAACCCGCGCACAGAGGACAGCAGGATGTCCAGAGTTACACCGTGCATCCCATAGAAATACAGGCGCATCCATTGTGGTAGATCCGTCATTGATTCTGTTGAGTACCCTGCCTCGCTTGACGAATCCCGTTGCCGCGGCTTCCGCGATGTTTTTATGTCGACGCCACTGTCTCCGATGCGGATGCGATGGTTGTCTTTTCGCCGACTAGCCATGATCACTCTCCCCGGAGTGATTCTGTGATTATAGCACTAATCGGTTCGCTGGTCCATTTTTGCCTATTAACGGTGCGGCCACTCCGAAAGGCAGGCTGTCTAAGCGCAGATCGGAAGGTTTGGCACCTGACAGCGACTAATCCAAAGCCAGAAAACTGGGCGAGGGGGCGTGATAAAGCAAAAGGGGTTGACAACTACTGGTAAACGGCGCTCATAAACAGCGGTCGGTCTTATGACCTGCTATTAATTAGCGATCATTAGGTACATTGTGAAGGCCTAGGGCATAATAGCCTATTGCCTAAATTATTATTGGACGATAAATGATGCAAAATGTTTTGTACATGCAAGTAGGTGCAAGAATAGCAATAACAAAGTGTGAGTAATGGAACAATTGAATAACGGTTAACAGAATATTTACCCCTTCCATGTTTTTTCACCACCCTTATGATAATGGTAGATCTGAGGTTTTCAAAGTTTGAGTAGGCTACAGTTTTATAATCACCAAGGCACTTTCTTCAAACGATGACCATGTCCTTAAACAATCTTATAGGGACAACCAAGTCATAACTGGGCAATGCTGGTCAGGTCTGCAGCTTCAAGTGCAGATTCAGAAAGATCAATAAATCTTTCTAACAAAGCAGCGACAGACTGTGTTTTGGATAGGGCTCTGCACAAGCTCTCACAGTTTCCAAGGTAACATGGCCTTTCACATAAGCGTTTCTGAGACGTCATATGAGCCACAAGGCCAACCTAATTTCTCTCTCAGGGACCGTCTAGTGTAAAAAAACAACAACATCTCAGATAGTCATGTCCACAGATAAACAAGTTACATAGATGTTACTCGAGATGTTTCTAGGTTACATAAGGCAGACTATGCAGCTCTTGGGTTGTGACAAGAAATATGCACCAAATGCGTGCATCTAAACATAGCATTGGACAAACCATAGTTTTATTATATATTTATATATGACTGTTTGTAGTCCATGCCCAGTCCACCACTGAACTACATAGCTGACCACAGCAAGGTTCAGCTCATTTGTGCCAATTACAGACTAATTTCCCAAACTGTAACCCTCCCAAAAGGCTGGTTCTGCCTCCATATAAGGAGATGTTCTGGGTGGGTGAGTGTCACCATGCTGCCTAGAAAAGAAGCTCACGGAGTGGGCTGTGACGGCAGTGTGACCCTCTGGGTATCTCTCAGTGTGATTAAGGACAGGAATGACCGAGAACTCTGTGTTCTGCAGGTTGTTATTGTTTGATTGGCAGAGCTGTGTGTATGTGTGTGTGTTACGCACCTCTACGCCAGTGTGTGTGTGTGCCAATGTATGTGCGTGAGACCATGTCCATGTTTCCATCTATGTTTGGGAGTTTGTGGCTAAGTGTGTGTATGAGACTACATCTGTGTGTCAGAGAGTGTTGGAAAGTGTGTGTTGTGTCAAGTCCGGGTCCAAGAGATAACACTTCGGGTGTTTCTTCTGTTTATAAACAATTAGTCTTATTGTTAGCAGTAAGACTTGACCCAGTATGGCAGACCTAGACCTAGACCCAGACACCTGATCCTGACACCTGACACCTGACACCTGACACCTGACACCTGACACCTGGCCCCTTGCCCCTTGCCCCTTGCCCCTTGCCCCTTGCCCCTTGCCCCTTGCCCCTTGCCCCTTGCCCCTTGCCCCTTGCCCCTTGCCCCTTGCCCCTTGCCCCTTGCCCCTTGCCCCTTGCCCCTTGCCCCTTGCCCCTTGCCCCTTGCCTTGGCCCTGGCCCTGGCCCCAGACCCTTTCAAACAGACACACACACAAGTTCATAGGCAAGCAGAATGGTCGACTGGCAGGCAAGGAGATAGACAGGTAGACAGGCAGCCACATGGAGAGCTGTGGTTGGTTAATCCTACCATTTCATAATTCCTTATTATTGCATTTTAATACGTACGCGTCACGTTCTAGCCATCTCTGATTTGACCAGTAGAGGGCAGCAGGATGACACGTTATTTCTTGTAGGCTGGGCAGTGCCCTGTTTTATCACTGTGTGTTGTTCCCCATAATCACAGTGATTCATAGAGACGGTTCTTTCATTCAATACCTGCTCTAGATAAGGTCTGTACCGTGATGAACTCAATCATGTTTCTAATCCTTAAGTACACCGTACGTTCTAAAGACGGAATCCAGGTAATCAGTGGCATTAGGCTACAGAAAGCAGTGAAGATATGATGGGTTTTGTAATCAAATTCCCGCTAATATTTCCGAAGCCCGTGTGTCTCTCTAACCTGATAAAAGGCTGGGGGAGTTGACAAATGATAGAAAGCTACATGGTGCTTGACTGATGCATCTGACCTTCCTCAGGACATGGAGGCAAATACTGTAGATAAATATAAATCGACCCCCCCCCCCCCCCCCCAGGCTCCCAGTCACACACTTAAAACAAGAAGCTCATAAATGTAATTCTAGAGGCCATTTCTTTCAATTTGAGCTCTTTATTGGTTGTACCAACCCATTGTCTGTTTAGACACAGTGGGGATGGGCTAGCATTGGTGTGTGTATGTGTGCGCGATGTATGTGTCTGTGGGATAGTGCAGAATTTTGGTGCGTGGATCCTGGCTCCTGTTTACAGTTTTTTTTTCTCCTAATCAGGGAATTCTGTTTGCCTTCACTGTGTGAGGGCCGGTCTCAGAGAGCCCCATGCTGAGGCCCCCTCCCCTCCCCTCCCCTCCTCTCCTCCCCTGTCTTCGCTCCCTCCCCTCCCCTCCCTTCCTCCTCCCCCTTTCCCCCATCCACACCTGTCCTCATCCGTTGCTCGTCTGTCTGTTATGTCGCCCTCTTTTGAACCCCTCGGCTTACGCGGCCTTTGCCTTCCTCGCCCCCCCCCTTCCCCATCCTCCCCCTTTCCCATCCTCCCCTCTCTCCTCTGCCTGACCCTAGGCTCCCTCCCATCCCCCGCTACCCCCCCCCCCCCCCCCCCCCCCCCTTTGTGCATTCATAATCAACTCATAAGAGGTCCTTGTCAGCCAATTAGCGCTGGTTTCTCGTGGCTCCCCTGTGTCTACCTGTGGCTCGCTGGCCTCCGGCCCCTGTCTGTCTCTCTCCCTCTCTAGACAGGCCAGGGGCAACATCCAGCCAAGGGGCCCAGCTCTGAGTCATCACCTGCCCCAAGGTCAAGGCACCGTTCATGGGTTGAATCTTTCACCGGTAGCCTCCCACCCCCACCCCCACTCTTCAACCCCCACACACACACTCACACACAGAAACAGGGTGGATCGGTGTGGTCTCCTGCACGCTTAAAGGTCCCTGGGATTTTGTGTTTGTCATTCTGCATACGTCCTGGGAGGCCGGGCCCCTAGCAGGTGAGGTGGATCGAAGGCGGCGTCGCTGCGGGAAACGGATGATGCTGCGTGACCGTGGTGTCACGCTCTAATTGGCTCTGCCTGTCATGGATGGGTTGGACAGTGTATGAGCCTTGTAGTCATGCGGTTCTGTATCATTGGGGCTTGTTTCTCCTTCTCTCAATGTCTTTCTTTCTCATTTTCTCTTTCACTCACTCTTTTTTTCTCTCTCTCTCTTTCTCGAGAACACACAGGAGAACTGTAGAATTAGGTTCCATCTTCCTCCAGGCAGGAAGAGGAAATGCATCAGCAGGTGCCAGTGGGCGTGTTCACTCGACCCACACAGAGAACCGAACGTACCTGGTACAGACACTCTATCCCACTCTACGATCAGGATACAAAAGGGAAGTGACCCGTTATGGATACATAGAGACACATCTTTGTTGGAGACACTATGCACATCGCCAGCCGAAATAATCACAGTAACCTTCTAAATGCTTCGAACATCCTCTTGTCCCTTGGTGACATCGGCTAAGTGTAACATCCTGCCCTGCTCCCTTGGTTATATGCTCGTTGTCATGTCTTATTCCTGTTGTATTTTCATGTAATCATCTCGACTCTCATTTCAGAGTCTCCTAATCTGCCTGTGTGATCATCTTCCCTGGCCTTGATCAATTTCACCTGCCCCATTAATGAAGCCCCAGTGTATATAGCCCTTGTTTTTCTGTCCCTCTCGGCCAGTTCTTACCCTTGTGTCTAGCGGCCCAGCATTGTCTTGCTGTTTGTTGTTCTGGCTTACTGACCCCTGCATCGTTTCTCGGACTACGCTTCTAGCCTTTTCCTTGTTGGATTGTTTGCTTTCTTCTTTGACTGCATCCCCATGTACCAAAGTAAAGACCTTTGATTTTGAACTCTGCCTTGAGTAGTGAGTTTGAGCCAACCTGCCTAGCATTGGTGATACACTAAGAGATGAGCTAGATGAGCAAGAAACTTTATCATGAATTCGCTTCCACAGAGGTGGAAGCGAATTCTGTCAACATTTGACAGGAGTGACATGTTCGCTTTTGTAGCATGTAGCCCGTCCCTAATCCTTCCCCTAACCAGCCAGGGGTTCAAATCACTACCTGACTTCTGCGGTCAGAGCCGTCCCTCATCTACACTCCATTCAAATTTGAATAGCTCTGACATTATACAACGGAGCTTTCCGGATTCTGCACATCCTGCCGTGGCTTTGTATGAGTGACGTGCATTCTCGTTCCCACGCCAATTTACATGTTGCACGAGCCACAAGATTGAGATGTCGCATCCTCTAATAGAGCCATTCCCTTTCTTCTCACAATAGAATTGTCTCAAAGTTAACCAAACTCTTTTGGTTGTAATGAGCTCCCCAGGCGACTGTGTTTGAGACTCGGAGAAAAGCTTGCTGACTATTTCACATCCGTGCGTTTGATTGCGTGTGTGAGTGGGTTGGTTGTAAAGGTAACAAGGCAGGTTGATGAGAGGTTATGGCTGAGCAACATGCGTGCACACACACACACACACAGTACACGCGCGTGTACAGATGCACACACACATGCATGTACACACATACAGAGACACACACACACGCTTAAAAACAAACACTATCGGAGCACCCCTTGCCGAACCATGAAGAAAAGCCTTCCAGATGGGCTAATTCTGCGCGTCCAATAGCATGCACTTCCTCTTCGTCCTTCGTCTGACCTTCACTCATTCCACACCATCACACCTCCCCCTTGTCTCTTAATGGTAGCCTGTCAGCGCTAAAGCCATCCTCCGGAAGGTCGCTCCACCGTGTTGCATGTTAGGTCATGATGACCCTGTCATATGCTGTAGGGTGGGGGTTGGAGTGGTTACTAAATCGTAGCTCCAGTATTAGTAGCTAGCAGTGGGTGGTTAGCTACCACAGGGCCTCCACAACAGTGACTGGGGGTCGGGTTACACTCTCCAGGTTCTCTGGGGGAGAGGGGTAATGATCTTTGCTGTGGATAAACAGATGATCCGTACTGTGGAATGGATAAGAAGGAGGAATAGGGAGAGTAGAGAGCGAACGAGACAGAAATTGTGTTTCGAAACAGAAATGGAAGGAGAGTGATTGGCCATGAGGCTGACGTATGCTACACCTCACTATAGACAAGTGTATGGCCTGTACAGACTCTCTAAACTGAGCCCAGCGTCTGAGTCGAGGTGTCTCAGCACTCTGGAGAAACACGGAGACCCAGAGTGGCCCTCAGTCTGAATATGCAGGAACAGGAGAAGAGACGGATCATGGTCAGTGTTGGGGTCAGTGTTGGGGTCAGAGTTGGGGGTCAGTGTTGGGGGTCAGAGTTGGGGTCAGACTTGGGGGTCAGTGTTGGGATCAGTGTTGGGGGTCCGTGTTGGGGGTCAGTGTTGGGGGTCAGAGTTGGGGTCAGAGTTGGGGTCAGACTTGGGGGTCAGTCTTGGGGTCAGTCTTGGGGGTCCATGTTGGGGGTCAGTGTTGGGGGTCAGTGTTGGGGGTCAGTGTTGGGGGTCAGTGTTGGGGGTCAGTGTTGGGGTCAGTGTTGGGGGTCAGAGTTGGGGGTCAGAGTTGGGGGTCAGAGTTGGGGGTCAGTGTTGGAGGTCAGAGTTGGGGTCAGTGTTGGGAGTCAGAGTTGGGGTCAGTGTTGGGGGTCAGTGTTGGGGGTCAGAGTTGGGGTCAGAGTTGGGGTCAGAGTTGGGCGTCAGAGTTGGGGTCAGTGTTGGGGGTCAGAGTTGGGCGTCAGAGTTGAGGGTCAGAGTTGGGGGTCAGAGTTGAGGGTCAGAGTTGGGGGTCAGAGTTGAGCTCAGTGTTGAGCCCAGTGTTGGGCTCAGTGCTGGACTCAGTGCTGGGTGTGTGGTATGATGAGCTGCAGGGAGACAGCAGGGATGTCCTTTCCCTCGTTGCTGGTCAAAGTCAAGAGCCGTAACCGGGGGAACCAGGAAGAGTGGCGAGCTGCAAGCACATCTGCTGCCCTGATGCTGTTCACACACACGCACAAATACACACACAGAAACCAACTAAACGCACATACACACCCTTTGACTCCCCGTCCCCATCACCCAGTCCTGCTTGTCTGTTTATGCCAACTGAGCTCCATGCTGACGTGTTTACGTCACACACATACTCACATACTCTCACACGCACACAATTGTATACGCATTCAGCAAACGTGCAAAGCATTCAGCAAACGTGCAAATATGCCTCACACACACACACACAGCTCACTGAGCCTTCTTCGGTTAAATGTCAGGGGAACGTCAGGCTAATGTCAGGGGAACGTCAGGCTAATGTCAGGCCATTAGAGGCAATTTCACATCAAGCCGGGCCGTCACACGTCTGTCCGGCATTCCGTCTGTCAGTGCGCGGAAAACGTGCCGAGGCAGACAGGTGCTAGGGAGGATGTAGGATCTTTTACAAGTCTCCCTGTCATCTCCCTAATTACAGAGAGAGAGAGAGAGAGAGAGAGAGAGAGAGAGAGAGAGAGAGAGAGAGAGAGAGAGAGAGAGAGATAGAGAGAGAGATGTCGGATGAGTCAGAAAGCATCTTTTTAGAGAGAGGAGAACATAAAAAGAAAAACAAAAGCGGACAGAGAGAGAGTTGAGTGCAGATGTAGAACCTTGGAGAACCAAGCCTGGGAGAAGGCCGGAGAAGCAGCTGTGTTCTGTGGAGAACAGAGGAGAGAACAGAAGAAAACTGAACACAGAGTTCTCTATGATCCAGTATTGAAGCCTTCGCTCTGCTCTCTACCTCTCTATCCATAGACATTGATTGGATACACACACACACACCTAAGTATGAACCCACAAACACACCCACCAAATAATTGAACACACACACACACATGCACACGAACACAAGAATAAAATACACACACACACAAAACATGCACAATAACACCAACCTAACACACAGACAGACAACACCCCTACCCACACACCCACACAATCCAGTCAGTCATTTGGCCACAGCTGGAAATTGGCTTTAGCTTCATCTTCACAGCAGCCGAGACTCCGCTTTTCCAACCCCAGGCACTTAGTCACCCCGAGGTCCTTATTATGAGAGATGTTCACAATGTCTCTCAGTGAACGTTTCTGCTAACAAAAAGAGTTAACTGTGGCCCATCTGTACGACTGCAGGAGTGCTGGACTAGCCTGCTGTCTGTGAGTTTATGGTAATCAGGGGCACATTTGTAATGGCTGGATTGCTATGCAGCTCACACAGGGCCTGTGGGTAGGGGATAAACACACACACACACACACACATCAACACACACTTACACACACACAGTGCTGGGGAAATGGGGTTTGTTGATAGTGTGGAGTGTGTGTGTCAGTGTTACAATGTTTCAGTGTGTGTGTGAGTGTGTGTGTGTGTGTGAGTGTGTGTGTGTGTGTGTGTGCTTCTGTGGGAGATGATGGGGTCACTGGGCCAAGCCGTTTTTCCGCACAGTTCAATTTGGATTTGCATAATCCAACCTTTAATTTCCACAGGGTGCATTCCATCTCTACAGGTGACAGAGGCTAATAAAACAACTCCATGATACTATTCCCTTCCAAATGTGTTCTTTGGAAGACACAGAACAAAACCAACAACCATGAACTCTTACTGAAACAATTGTGCCTGTCGGGACGAAAAATGCAAACTATTATCTGAAATTGGAAATTAACACAAAAAATCTATTTAAGATTATGCAGTCCATTTCCTTCTGCTGCCAGATGATTGCTGGCTGTTATCTTTGTCATCCTGGTTCAAGATGGCCGCCGCTGGTTGACCTACTGACACACTTCTCCTTCCATCTGCTGCTGAGACCCACAGGAGGCTTCAACAGTGGCTACGGTGGCTCCGCAGGGAGCTTGTGTGTTTCAGCGTGAGTGAGTGTGTGTTTCTGTGTGTGCATGAGGACGCATCTCTCATCGGGCTTAGTGTTTACTGACTGTGCCCTTGTCGGTGTGTGAATAATTCAGCCGCTCACTCTCTCTTCTCTCTCTCTCTCTCTCTCTCTCTCTCTCTCTCTCTCTCTCTCTCTCTCTCTCTATCTCTCTCTCTCTCTTTCTCTCTCTCCCTCTCTCTCTTCCTCTATCTGTGACGCACACAAAGACGCGCGCACACACATGAACACATCGTGACCACTCCCTGTGCCCGTCCCAGAGACACACAGACCTGCTCCCACTGTCACTTTGTATCAGTCCCCAACAGCTAAAAGGAAATTAAAACATTCTCTCCTCCTGAGTCTCTTCCTTTCTCTTTTCTATCGCTCAGACATTAATAAATGAGAATGGAAAAAAAGTCATTGTTAGCAAGCCTTCTATCTGTACATTTTCAGATATATGTATTATTGAGTAATCCCAGACTATTCCAAATGAAAGTACAACATCCAGAAAAGTCCTGTGAGGGGACCAATGAGCGGGAAAGAACCTTTTTGTTTTGGGCAAGTGGTCTTTGTTTTTCTTGAGGTTATTGAAGGGATTATTGTTCTATGAAACAGAGGAGACAATGATTCTATTTCAACTCTGCAGGCTCAGTCTATCACACTGAGTGGAAGATAGGAAGGATGGAAGGAAGGAAGGACAGAGAGAAGGAAGGAAAGTAGGCAGGTAGGCTGACAGGAAGGAAGGGAGGTGGGAGGAAAGGAAAGAAGGCAGGAAGGAACAAGCAAGCAAACAAAAGTGAGACAGGGAGTGGAAGGAAGAGAAAGACTTGAGAAAACGAATCAATCCGAAGAAGGCAGTCCGGAAGATCGACCTTATCAAGAAGGCTATGTCGGTTCCTGTCATGGCTTGCCTCTCATCCCCAGTCATCCCTAGATAAAGGCCTCTCCAGGGCACGCAGTCACACTGACGTCAGCTCACCTCATACCCCAAATCCTCTCCTCCTCTTATTTCCTCTATCCTGCAACAGGAATGTTTGAACGGATAAAATCCTCCCCTACTTCCATTCATGATCTTGTCCATTGTCTGCTATCTCATTTTCAAAACCACCTTCATACGCTTAATCACTATATTCACACCTCATGCATATGCAAATCCCATGACCGGGGCTAACCCATGGTGATGGAATCTGATTGACTCATCAGTTATGCTAATCCTAGTTTAATACGATGCCAATGAGTGGGCATTGGCCAGGGTAATGCAGCCATTGGTTGGCATGGACACCAGCTGATTAAAAGGTGACCCACATCTTCCAGACTCATTCTCTGTTAGTAATAGCTCCACTCTATTACCCTCTCGAATCTCCCTGACAGAAATAACATGTAGAATTGGGGCAAGGGTGAGGGTAACCGGAAATGTGTAGTGTAGGTAGGGGATAGTATGGGGTCTGGTGTAGGGTTCGGTGTAGGGTATGATGTAGGGTATAGTGTAGGGTTAGGTGTAGGGTTTGGTGTAGGATATGGTGTAAGGTATAGTGTAGGGTTAGGTGTACGGTATGGTGTAAGGTTTGGTGTAGGGTATGGTGTAAGACTGGTGTAGGGTAAAGTGTAGGACTGGTGGAGGTTTTGGTGTAGGGTATAGTGTAGGACTGGTGTAGGGTTTGGTGTAGGGTTGGGTGTAGGGTTTGGTGAAGAGTATGGTGTAGGGTTTGGTGTGGGGTTTGGTGAAGGGTATGGTGTAGTAGGGTATGGTGTAAGACTGGTGTAAGGTGTAGTGTAGGGTATAGAATAGGGTTTGGTGGAGGGTTTGGTGTAGGACTGGTGTAAGGTTTGGTGTAGGACTGGTGTAGTGTAGGGTATAGAATAAGGTTAGGTGTAGGGTTTGGTGTAGGGTTTGGTGTAGGACTGGTGTAAGGTGTATTGTAGGGTATAGAATAGGGTTTGGTGTAGGACTGGTGTAGGGTTTGGTGTCGGACTGGTGTAAGGTGTAGTGTAGGGTATAGAATAGGGTTTGGTGTAGGACTGGTGTAGGGTTTGGTGTCGGACTGGTGTAAGGTGTAGTGTAGGGTATAGTATTGGGTCTGGTATAGAGTCTATATAAGATAAAACAAGTTGCACACCAAGGTCTCAGTGTCACACAACACACAATCTCACAAACAAGGGGCCGGGTTTCCCAGATTCGTTAAGAAGCTCTTAACGCCAAGAGCTTCTTAGGAGCGTTCTAAGAGCGCTCTAGAACGCTCCTAAGAAGCTCCTAAGAAGACATAGAGAGACAGAGAGATCGAGAGAGAGAGAGAGAGAGAGAGAGAGAGAGAGAGAGAGAGAGAGGGAGGGACAAGTGTGTTATCTGTTTCCCCACCTGTGTCAGCCTGAGACAACGTCCCATTGCCCTCCTCTCTCCGTTGCCATGGTGAACTCCCTGTGGCCTTGTGTGCGCGTGTGTATGTGTAACTGTGTGTGCGTGTCAGTGTGTGTGCCACTGTATAGCTCCCTCGGGAACACAGAGTGAGAACAGAGTGCTGTGATGACTCACACCAGTAGGAGGCTACAGCCTTGGCCCCCCCCCCTTTAAACTCGGCTCTTTGTTGTCCGGCCTTCCTTGTCCGTCTTTCATTATCAACCTCTCCAGTCCGTGTGGGTGGAACGGGTTCTCTTCAACTCTTCTCTCATCCTCTCTGGGCCTCAGCCTCTCTCAACCTCTCTCAGCCTCTCTCAGCCTCAGTGTGCTCGTGTCGGCGGGGGTGCCGAGGCGCTATTCCAGCGCGGCAAAAAACCTTCGCTTCGCTTGAAAAGATCCATCTATCAGCTCCACCTAGCAACAGCAACAGCAGGCTCCCTGGGTGAGAATTCTCTGCTGTTTGTTGTCTCACCTCAGCCCGGTGATGGGGTAGGAGAGGGTGGAGGCACACACACACGCAGGCACACATGAAACCTCCAAATCGCTGACGACGTTTGAGGCTGGAAATCTGCAGCTGCCGGTTGATGTCCAATGTCTGTGTACAAAAAAACGAAACAATATTTTGGCTTGGAAAATTAAATAATTTTGAGTGAAAATAGTAGGTAATAGTAGTAGTAGTAATAGTAGTAATAGTATAACATCAGGAAAAAGTGGGTGGGTGCAATTTATACCGATCGCAAGTACACAAAAATATACTTCACAACATGGACAGGATCTACACCAGGAGAAAAGCACAATGCCTCACGTAAACTTGTCAACTAAACAATCCCGTTGAACAACACACAAATATGCATACATACACTGCACACACGACTGTGTTCCTGCACACGGATGTGCAGCTACGCGCGCACACGTACACGCACACACTGGGCCCACACACATACACACTGAGAGGTCTTTAAACAGATCAGATGACAGGAGATAAGACCGGAGTTGTTCTCTCTGAACATCCATGGAATGATATTCAGAGAAGACCTTTTGGTTACTATGGCAATGACAGAAATATGAATGTGATGGCTCGTCATAAATGCAGTGAGATTGAAGACATTTTCATATAATTATCGAGGTGGAGATACCACAACCGACTGCAGCACTCTTTCGTTTTTTGTCTCTCTCTATTCGTCTCTCTTTGTCCTGTCTGTTTCTCTCTCTTTCTCTCTTTCTCCTTCTCTCTCGCTGTCTCTCTTTCGCTCCTCCATCTCCCTCGCCCTCTCCTGCCTGTCTCTCTCTCTCTCTGGCTCTATTCCTTTCTCACTCTCCCTTTCTCCCTCTGTTTCGCTCACTCCCTCCCTCCCATTCTCCCTCTCTCTCTCTCTCTCTCTCTCTCTCTCTCTCTCTCTCTCTCTCTCTCTCTCTCTCTCTCTCTCTCTCTCTCTCTCCCTCTCATACACACACTTCCGTAACCTTAGAAGAATAGGTCATATATCCAGCATCTTTTCTCCATGTCTGCAAAGTGGCGGACATGGATACTATGTCTTTAATGAAAAGTCTAATAACTGTCCCCAAAGGATACAATGGAAATCTGACCTTTAGCAATAAGCGTGACATTCAAGAGCCACTCAGCTGCAAAATAGTGTGAGTCCCCCATTTATACGAAACCTGGTTTGAATTATTCACTCTTCATAGTCCTCCGAAACCATTCTTATGTTCACAGATGTACTTTTTTAATTGCTTTCACTGTAAATCGTGTCAAAAGCTAGCGTAGCGGCTGGCTAGCTCCTTCACCTTCAAGGCTGAACATATGGGGGCTACATATGCTAGCGCAGAGGCAGTATTCTAATGAGAGACGTGTAATCCAGCTGAAATAGCGCTGTGTGTGCTGTACTGTGCGGATGAATGCTTCACAGTCAAGAGTAGGGACCAGAGAGAGTCCTTTTGAGACAGGTTGACGCGTTAGAAAGCCACAGGCAGCACATGTTTGGGAAGGACAACATCTTGTACTGACAGGAAGCTTGTTGTTTTTATATGCATAAGCAGTATTTGGCCTCATCCAGGTTGAATCGAAGGGCAGAAAATGGAACTGGAAAGAAATTTTGCACAAGAGGATATGGAACATGGCCGGAATCATATTTTGAAAAGATTGATGAAAGTGCTTATTTTCCTGGGTGCCATTTCTCATTCCAAGGTGGTTAGAATGTGTGTGTCTTCCATTTAATCACTTGTGCACACACATACACCCGTACACACACACACACACACACACATTAACCCTGTGTCAACCCATTCACTCCTTCACAAACCACCAGGACAAAGCCTGTTCCTGCTATAATATGGCTGTAGTCTGTGATAGAGTAGGTATGACCTACTCCTGAAAGAGCTTGGCAGTTCTCCTCCCTTCCTTCCTTCCTTCCTTCCTTCCTTCCTTCCTTCCTTCCTTCCTTCCTTCCTTCCTTCCTTCCTTCCTTCCTTCCTTCCTTCCTTCCTTCCTGTTTGTGTTTGTGTGGTGTGTTTGTGTGTGTATCTAAGTGCACATTTGTGTGTGCCTTCCGAGTGTTTGTTTGTACTGCATGTGTGTGCCTGTCTGTGCGGCCGCTGGTCGGTTTGGACCTTCTCCCACGAAGGGAACACATGCTCACACAGCGGCCACTGTTCCAGTGCTGGCATGTGACTCTGAGAATGACGCAAATCAAATCCTTTGTCTCCGACTGCCATCGAGGAGCCTTTGCTCCACTGTGGGGGCACACTCGGAGAAACTCCAGGCCACTTTCCAACTCATCGGTCACTGGTCACAAAGCGTTTTTCTTCTAACAGTAAAAGAGGATATGTGCGCTGTTCTCTCCAATTGAATGAAAGTCGTTTGGAGACGATCTGTAATCAGAAAGGAAACGTTCCCTTCACGTTCGAGAACAACGTCGTCTGGTCGTCAGAATTAGGTCACTACCAGAGATAGGTTTTACTTAGTCTGACTGTCTTTAGACTTTCCGTTGACACATTCTGCCTTACCCTACTCCCAAACCCCCAATGGTGGGACAACTCTTTACTATTTTCTCTCCCTCTCTCTTGCTTCTTTCCTTATAACAGAATTACAGTCTTTTCTCCAGACTGTGAACCTATCATAACCTCTATCTCTATAAACTTCAGATTTACTGGACCCCAATTAGTGTCACAGACAGGCACACACACAACCCACCCACCCCCAGAAACACACACACACACAACCCACCCCCAGAAACACACATACACACACAACCCACCCACCCCCAGAAACACACATACACACACAACCCACCCACCCCCAGGAACACACACACACACAACCCACCCACCCCCAGAAACACACACACACACAACCCACCCACCCCCAGAAACACACACACAACCCACCCACCCCCCAAAACACACACACACACACAACCCACCCACCCCCCAAAACACACACACACACACAACCCACCCCCAGAAACACGCACACACACACACACACACAACCCACCCGCCCCCAGACAAACACACACACATCCCACCAACCACTAGACAAACATACAGAAACACAGCTCACCCCTCCGACCCCTGACCGGCTCAGGGCTTGCCCCCTCACCATGCCGCCAGCACAAACACTCACTCAGATGCACACAAAGAGCATTCTGTCAGAGCCCTGTGGCGTGTTTGGCACTAGGGCTGTCTCATCCCACTTGTTCTTTCCTTTCCTCTTCCTCTCTTCCCTTCTTCAACCCCAATCCCCCCCGCCCCACACACACACACAGCCTCCCTCCCCCCACACGCACAGCCTCACTCCCCCCATACGCACGTAGGTTTCCCCTGTTCACACCTGGTGCCTGGCAAACCTCAACACGTGACTGGCTTCAAACTCGGAGAACATGAGAATCACATTTGTCTTCATTGATCTGAGACTGGTTGGCGATTGATCGATTCTCTGGATAGGAAATAGCACTGTGTGTCTGTTTTTGCCCTATTGCTTCAAAGGATCCACATCTGTGGATCTCCTAACAATGAATTCTGTATAAACTGAGAACATTCTGTGCATTTGGGTGCTTCTGTGTGAGTTGGTGCATGTGTGTGCAAGCTGTTGCTTGCTTTCGTGCACATGTTAACATTTGAGTGTCTGTCTGTTCGTATGAGTGAGTGTATGCGATGCATCTGAACGTGATTGCTTGTGCTTGAAAAAGTGTGCTTATCCAAATTCGTGTCTGAGGGTGAATGTGTGAATGTGTGTGTGTTTGTCCGACAACCCGTCTTAGCATCTACTGCCAGTCTCTGATGCCGGCCCCCTTTTCTCAGGGGAGCCAATCTCAAGCCTGTCTCCATGGTTTCAGACACACAGCCCGCCCACAGTGGTGGCCATGAGAACGAGGACTGCTCGCTACAGTTGACATACCCCCCACCCCCATCGACACAGAGCCTGATGCAACAGTGACTCACAGACCACCCCCCCCCCCCCCCCCCCCCACACCCAAATTAAAAAAAATAATATATATATATACTGTCACAGCACTGACTCATGCACCCACAGATTACCCCCCGGCCCCTCCACCAAATGTTCCCTGCCGGCGGCCTACATGGGATGCACCTTAGTACTGACAGCAGGGTATGGAGGCCGTGCGGGGCGAGATGTGGGGGGCAGGGTTGGTAAATACAGAAAATATGTTTATTCGCGAATGTGAAGGAGAATAAACATGCGCGACCTTGTGTGCTAGCATCACCGCTCTGCATGCTAATCTATGTGTGTATACATGGACCTGAGTGTGTGTGTGTGGGGGGGGGGGGGGGTGGTCGTGTGTGTGTATACTGTATGTGTGTGTCATGTATTCCCATACATGGACCTGAGATGTGTGTGAGTGTGTGTGTGGAGACTGACCTCTATTGCTCTCAGCTCACATCCAGACAGTCCAGTGCACAGCAGAATCAGCAGTGAGGACAAGGCTGGCCAATCCTGCCCCATCGGAGTCCCAAACAGAGCCCTCTGGGAAAGGCATGGAGAGTTCAGAGTGTGTGTGTCTGTGTGTGTGTGGGAGTTTCTGTGTGCGTTTGTGTGCGAGACCACGTGCATCTGTCTGAGTGTACCCGCGTGATCGTGCGTGCGGACACTGCGTGTGTGTGTGACAATATCAAGCATGGAAATGACTCAATTTAGATGGGTGGGTGGGGGGAGGGCTTGGCTGGGCTTGGCTTGGAAAGTCTTGTATCATTCTCCGCGGAATGGGGCCACCCACACAAGCCCAGGAATACTGGGTCGAGCTGTCTGCACCGACACCTCATTAAAAATGGATGACCGTCTCACTGTCTGCTGCTGCAGCTTGCGCTGGGACGCGCCCATCCATACACACAGTCACACAGGAAGTGAGGTAATCCCATTTCCTGTGCCACCACAAATCAGGAACAGATACCTGCAGATTGGACTAAGCCCCACAAAGACAGGGAGGATGCAAAGGAGGAGGAGGGTGAAAGGCAGGAGAAGGTGGCTGTGTTTAGATAAAGAGCACCAGAGGAAGAGAGAGGAAAAGAGAGAGGGAAGAAGGGTGGGAGGATAAGGAAGATAGTGAGAGAGAGAGACAGAGATAGAGAGAGACAGAGAGAGACAGAGAGAGAGACAGAGAGAGCGAGAGACAGAGAGAGACAGAGAAAGAAAGAGACAGAGAGACAGAGAGAGAGAGACAGAGAGAGACAGAGAGAGACCTGTCAGGTGAGTCAGAAAGCATCTTTTTAGAGAGAGGAGAACACAAACAAGACAAACTGCAAACATCCTTCTGGGGCAGGCCAACACTGCCTGCAGGCTCTGAGAGAGAGAGAGAGAGAGAGAGAGAGAGAGAGAGAGAGAGAGAGAGAGAGAGAGAGAGAGAGAGAGAGAGAGCGTCATTCTTCCACTCTATTTTTAAACACATGTCCTGCTGTTGTTGCAGTGGCAGTGTCATTTGCAAATTTGTCATTTTCCATTTGCAATGTAAGTCTCAAACACGATAACCAAACATCAAAGAAAGACCTGTCATTCACAGAGTAGGTTTCCAGGTTATGGGTGTGTCAGGAGTGATTCAATCCGTCCACTGTCAGACTGTTTTGATTCTAATAACACAACTCATTCATTTAGCCAAAACCTTTTTCCAAAGTGACAGAAAGAGGGGATCGCAGGGATCTCTTGATCTGCAGTCCAATGCTCTACCACTGAACAATACACAACACATTCACACATTTCACACCAGTCTGAACACCAGAAGGATGCTTATTCTTTCTTGATTATTTCTCTCACTCTCTTTTTTCTTCAAGCTCCACTCCATACCATTCTCTAACCATTTATTTCACTCTACCCTGACCCCCTCTCATTCTACTACTTCTTTCCACTTCATATTTCTCTATATACCTCTTTATCTCTTCCTCTTCAGTCCCCCCCCCCTCTCTCTTTCTGTCAGCAGCCATGTGTCCTTCGGTCAAAAGAGTAACTGACCTCTCTCGCCGACACCTTTTTGAAGCCGGAATAGACCGCTGCTCCTGTTGTGTGACATACCAGACAAGGAGACAGCCTTGGCCTCCGTAGTCCGAGGCAATGACATTTTGTTAGCAATGAAGAAATACCGTCTGACATTTCTGATGTAGACAGTGTCAAATGCTCTATGGACAAGCTAATACAGTATGCTGTTCCGAAAGTTTGGTGCATGCTCACCACCAGTTAAGACCAAACTTTTCAACGCATACTGTACCCCATGTATACTGCCCATTTGTGGAGGCACTACAAAAAGAGTAGTATGCACAGACTGAATGTTGCCTATAATGATGGCTTGCGGATGCTGCTAAGTGTACCGCGATGTAGCAGTGCAAGACAAATGTTTGTTAATGTGGATGTGCCCACCTGCCCTGCAGTGCTGCGGAGACTCATGTATAGCTGCATGTGCAGACTTACAACCTCTATGAACAGTATCATCCTGGTACTGACCAATCCGGCACTAAGTTCAGTGCGATGCTTTTCTAATATGTGGACTCACTCGCGTCTGAGCCTCCTCAGAAAATGATGTACCTCGTGATTTTATTATATGTTTGTCTGTATGTTGTTTTGTAATCTATGGACTGAGTAAGTGTGAAATAAAGTTTATGATGATGTTGGGAGAGATACGGGGCGACGAGCATTTTCTGTCTGCCTCGGTTTGGTCTGTCTGACTCCGAGCAGTGCTATCCGTGTTTGGAAGAATACTCTGGAACACCGAGAGGAAGCAAGGTTGTTTCTGCCTGCCAGATGCTGACCCTACCTGCTTCTCTTTTCTTGTCGTCTTTTGTAGATCTTCATACAAGCATATTGGTTAGGTTTAGCGTACAAGCTAACGCTCCGGGGTGCCAACCAAGTTTCTGGTGTATAGTGTGCCGCAACTATCTAACACAACATAAGAAAAATTGTGGTATCTTGCTTACGCAATTAATACGGAAGTCAGTCAGTAAATGACATTGGGTAAGAAATTGCTGATGAAGAGGCCAGTGAGAAGGAGCAGCTTTGCTATCATGCCTCCAGACATACCCGTAACCTGGGTAACCTCCTCCTGACACACTTGTAACCTGGGTAACCTGTGACACCGCCTCCTGACAGACCCGCAACCTGGCCCCTACTCTGTGACAGACTTTGCTGAATCAAAACAAAACAAACCTTAGGTGGCATGAAAATATCAAATGCCCGGAGCGTTATCAATTTGACATGCTCCTTAGACAAGAGCAGGAGGATGGTCTCTAACTCTTAGTCTAACCCTTAGCCTTTGTCAAATACACTATTCAAGGCAATCTAAAAAGTGACCCCGAATAGAGGGTTTTATTATCTAACTTGGTGCTAAGTGGATTATAGAACACTTACAGAGATGAATGTGCAATATTAATAATGCTGACTCATCTTCTGACATACATGATGTCTCCCACACAATATATTACAGTAGGGGTAAGTACAGTAGTATAGTATAACACAGCATCAATGTACAGCACAGCATTGTACATTATATTTCAGTTCAGTTTAGAACAGTGTACCGTATTTTTCGGAAAATAAGCCACATTTTCTCTAAACCGCACTCCACCAGAATGGGAGCTTTGTGTTTGTAAATCTGAGTATAAACCGCACTGGAATATATGCCGCACTTGATACGGGAACAATGATACCAAGCAATGGACGAGTTATTGGGCTCATCTCTGGTGGAGACGAGTCTGATTATAGGTGGGAAGCGGCCAACCTGGTGACCTGGTGCAGCCAGAACAAGAGCTCAATGCTCTTAAGACAGTGGAGATGGTTGTGGACTTCAGGAGGAACACAGCCCCACTCACCCACATCACCCTGTGTGACTCCCCAGTCAACACTGTGGAGTCCTTCCGCTTCCTGGGCACTATCCTCTCCCAGGACCTCAAGTGGGAACTGAACATCAGCTCCCTCATCAAGAAAGCACAACAGAGGGTGTACTTCCTTCGGCAGCTGAAGAAGTTCAACCTGCCAAAGACAATGATGGTGCACTTCTACTCAGCCATCATTGAGTCCATCCTCACCTCCTCCATCACCGTCTGTTACGCTGCTGCCACTGCCAAGGACAAGAGCAGACTGCAGCGTATCATCCGCACTGCTGAGAAGGTGATTGGCTGCAACCTGCCTACCCTCGAGGACCTGCACACCTTGAGGACCCTGAGGCGAGCGAGGAAGATTGTGGCCAACTCCTCCCACCCTGGACACTCCCTGTTTCAGTCACTCCCCTCCGGCAGAAGGCTGCGGTCCATCAGGAACAATACCTCACGCCAGAAAAACTGTTTCTTCCCTTCCGCTGTTGGCCTCTTCAACAAGGCCAAGAGACCACACTGACTCTAATGACTTCTTGCTTAAAACACACTGCTTTTTGCACTGCATTACAATAATGGTATCTTGTACATTTGTATTTTTTGTAATATTTGTTTTTTTGTATTTTTATATTGTAATTTACGGCAACTTATATTTTATTTTATTGTATATTTAATTATATTCTAATCCCACTTAGTACTGCTAGTTTATGTACCCTTAGTATAGATAGTCCACATATTTAAATTTTAGGTATATGTTTATTGTATGCACCTTCCTGTCAAAGCAAATTCCTTGTCTGTGCAAACTTTCATGGCGAATAAATCCCATTCTGATTTGGATTCTGATTCGGTATAGGCGATCTTACAGCATGCCGTTGTGTAACACACTCGAAAACGAAATAAAGTAAGTGTGTAATGTATGTTTTCTATTGCCCGGGAATTAACTAATACCTTTAGACGCGTGAGTTCTAAATATTTCTGATGGTCCCCAAAGCGTAAGTTATTTTTCCGAAACGGTAGCTAGCCAGCTTTAGTTAGCTTCTGGGCTAAGTTAGCTAACATAATTCTCGTTGCAATGCTACTACCATCATGTGTTACTTGTTAGCCTTCTCATTAGTACATTTTGAAGCCATACTAAAGCGTTTGTGGCAGTTTTTGTCCATCGGAAAATATTCAGTTGGAATGTTCGAAATCGCATATATGCAACATTCGAACGATCACATATGTGCAACGTTACTCCTTAACGGGTTAAATAGCATTCACGAAAAAAGTGTTTTTACTGTTGTTTTGTTATAAAAACGTACTTTAAGCCGCATCGAAATATAAACCGCACCACCACAAGAAAAATTTTAAATCGGGGTATAAACCGCGGCTTTATTTCTGAAATATACGGTAGTACAGTACAGTTTGGAGCAGTAAAGTCCAGTACAGTACAGCACAGCACAGTACAACACAATACAGCATAGTGCAGCACAGTACAGCAAAGTGCAGTGCAGCACAACACAGTAAAGTGCAGTGCAGTAAAGTAAAGTGCAGTCTAAAATGTGGTAATGTAGCTGTGATGGAATCTGTAGGGTGCTTCTCTCGACCACTGTTCCCATGCCAAGTCCCACTGAGAGAAGAGACAGAAAGAGATGGAGAGAGAGAGAGAAACAGAGAGCGAGAGAGGTGAAAAGAGAGAGATAGAGGAAGAGAAGAAAAGAGAGAGAAGAAAGAAAGAGGGAGAAAGGGAAAAACAAACAGTGTTGCATTGGCACGGTGAGATGAGGGGCTGCCAAGACTGCCTGCTGAGTTTTCTGACAACAGGGCAGGCGTCCCATGGATCCTTCTAGAACCATGTCACTCTGCACCAGACCCCTGAAACACAACTGCAGTGGTTTGGACCAAATAAACTAACTTTGTCTCTCCCTCAAGAGCTCAACCACTGGGTCCAGCAGCAGAGTCAAACCATGACTGATTATGTGTATAATGCCGTGCTGGACAATGCTAACATGCACTAGACCAGATTAAACAAGACTACACCAGTTCCTCCCAGACCAGGCCAGACCACAACATACCAGAAGACCAGACCAGACTTTCTGATAACCCTTGGTTTTGTTGTAGTCTGTGAAACAATGTTCTGACTGTTCTATCTGCAGTGTGAGTGACCCACAGTCCGGGGGAATGGTGGGTGACCACATCTCTTCTCAGACACACATATAAACACACAAACACACACACACACACCAGACCCAGTGTGATACTGCAATTTGCCTCTCAGCTGCAGAGGAGGGGCGTTGTCGCAGTGGAGCAGAACAATCACAGTACAATATCCGGAACACAGAGACAGGAGATCTCTCTATGTGTCTTTCTTTCTTGTGTTCTGTCTTTCTTTCCGTCACTCCCTATCTCATCCCATTCTCAGTCTGTTTACTAAATGCCTATCTACCTGTCTCTCTGTCTCTTTGTGTCACTCCCTTCTCTTTCTTTACTTTCCATCTTCCTGCCATTCTGTCTCTCGGTATCTCTGGACTGTACCTGCCTCTGTATCTGTGTTTCTTCAACTTCCCCCCTCCTCTCCTCTCTTTTTTTTCCTTGTCTTTAACCCTCCCGTTTATTTATTTATTCTTGCTCTTTATTATTCATCTCTCTACACTCATCCCTGTTGAGAATGTGTAGGAGGACTGAATTTAACTTCCCTGCATGCAAGAAACACAAACAATGTTAGGTTATATGGAAGCTATTTAGTCAAAGCGGACCAAAGCTCAATACAATGGTTACCAGTAGTTTTTTTGGTCATTGGTTGCACCAGAGACTCAACAGGGGGTGGACAGGCAATATGCCAGCCAGCTAATAATACACCTCACAGTGCAGAGGGGGGCTTGGGGTCCTTGCCACCTCAAAAAAAAAACCTGGGCTTTGTGACTTTGCCATTACCATGGAAATCGCCACGGCAACAGCAGGCGAGTTGCCGTAGCGACTGTGTTTTTTTTTTTTTTTTTTACAGCGGCCACAGTCTCTGGTTAATAATTGCCGTGGAAGATTGCGGCAGATTGCTTGATGCAATTACGATCGTTTGGGGCAAAAGGAGTGGGGAGGGGTAGAGGAGACAGGAGGGGATCGAGGGGGGAGGGGATTTTGGGATAAAGAGAGGGAAATCCACTGGAGATCAGCAAACTCACCTCTTGATGAAATCACGTACTGTAAGCTGCAGAACCGGCCCCTGCGCGCCAATAGCAACTAGCCATGAATTCAATTAGCCAATAAATTACCAGACGCTACTCTCATCGAGTGTGGCAATCAGAACCTCGGAAGAAATGATTAGGGTTCGAGGGAGGAGAGGGTTGGAGGTTTCAGGATCTCGATGGGGCCCCCGCTGAGCAGAAGTGAGAGGCAGATATTTGGAGCTGCACACCCTGACTGGACATCTTGAGCTATCGACCAACCCCCCCCGCCCCCCTTCCTTCCTCCTCCATCCTCTCTTGGGTCACCGTGGAGATGGGCTCTGCTCGTTAGAGAAGCTCAATTAACGAGGCAAGCAGCAGGTGTTTCCCCTGCCTTCCACTTAGACACACACACACACAGCACACACATACACACACATAAGCACACACACAGGCCTGCATACACGTACACAAACGCACACACACACACATAGGCCTGCATATGTTTACGCTCTTGATTATCCCAGTTCCAGCAACCAGAACCCTTCTTCCAGTACAGGCACAAGACGGGGGATATTTGCTTGTCGTTGTGTGTTATGGCTTTTGGTTTAGGGGTAAAAAAGCCTGACATACAGTAAGTGGCCAGGCTGATAGCAGGGTGTGAGTGTAGGAACAATGAGCAGAGGTAGTATTATTAAGAAAATATATTTTCTTAATATATAACTACAACAAAAACAATGGCCTCCAGCCAACCATACATGCCACAGTGGACCAATGATCAATTAACAGTGCCAAACAAATCAACCTATGCTGTCTACAAGGACTTTGAAACTGACAAATACAATGGGTGGCACCCATTCCTAACCTGGTGTGTGTAACATACGTTAGCTACATGTTGGATTGTATGCCCCGTGGGCGGTTTAATTATTCCAAAACCCTTGTGCAATAAACTGACAAACTAGTCAATAAAATCAAACATGACATAATTGATGAATGTAACCAGCACAAATCGACAAAGACACATTATAAAAACACAGGCCTACTCTTGAATAAGAAGACAGGAGGGGTTTCATAAGACTCGGACATGTGTATGATTGGCCCTTGCACTTGAAGGACGGCCTGACTGAGCCAATAGCAGCCGGACACCTAAATGATGAATGTGAGTTTTTAGGGGAGATCAGAAGGGAAGACAAAGACAGAGAACAGACACATACATGGCTGTAACAGTGTGTGCGGAAATGCACACGTGTGTGTCATCGGGGATGACAATACACACCTTCTTATGCTGTCTGTCACTTCAGGAGCAGGAGGACGGCTAACAAGGTGTTTTGAGAGAGTGCGTGTGTCTGTATGTAGGGTTGTGTGGGTGTGAGAGGTGCTTTCTGAGTGAAAAAGTCTCTGCATACAAAAATGTTTCATGACAAAATGTTTACATGGTAAAGAGATACATTAAAACAGATAGAACATTTGGTTGAGGGTAAACAATATCCACTATTAGAATGGGCTTAAGTGTGAAAACATACCTGACGTGTTTCCTGGCAGTGTAACATAGTAAGAGGTAGTCTCTGAAGTCCAAATATAGCCTACCAATCGCAAGGGCAGGGGCAATGGAAAAGATGATTAGAGCTAGGAAATGAGTAATGGTACATAGACTTAATTGTAGCTCTTGGGATGAGTTCCGCCATGCCAGCAAAACATTTTACAGCTTGAGCTCAATAATCCAAGCCCAAAATTACTTGTTCTAGAAACGTTCCTAAAGAAAAACAAAAAAAACACATGGACTGATTAACATACACTATACAATACTCCAGCTTGCCAACAGTCGTTACGTATAACTTGAGTTAATTCTACGTAACTACTGGCAAAGCCTGGATAATTCTAATGAATTCAATTCCATCTCAGAATGTGTGTGTGTTTGTGAAAGAAACACATTAATATTGTGCGTTTGTTTTGAGTGTGTGGTTTGTTGTGAAGTAGGCGTCTCACCCTTCCACCCGTTTGCGTTACAGGCTGCTGTCACCATTTAATAACTTTTTGCTGGCTGCAATGCTAATGAGGCTAGCCAAGCTCAAAATGAATCACCACAGACCAGGCTGAAGAAGACCATATTTCATCTCAGAAAGATCCTTTGAAATGAACAGGACCCCTCAGCAGTGCCAAGACAGAAAATAATTAGAAGAACAAACCCAACCACCTTTCGAGGCATTTGAGGTTCATAAGGAGACTAAGGAGAGGTACAAAAGAAGCCTCTTTTCAACACCCACCCACACACAGGCTACACACAGATTCTTCCGAGATTCTTCACTGTGCAGGTCTTGAATGCACCCAAGCATTCAACTCTGCCAGTGACCTAGAAATGACTGACAAGGCTAACAAAAGCTGGAGAGACGATAAAAACATTTATTCCCCAAGGTGGGATAGTTGGGTCAGCGCTTGAGTAGGCTAGACTAGGCGAGTCTGAAATATGGGTTCCTTGTTTGCCTTTTAACGAATCTCACTTGAAAAATATGGCACCCTTTCTGTCCGTGATTTTGTCATTCTTTCTAAATATTTTCTCTCAGTTTGACAGTCACAACGGTGTGCCATGTAAATACAAACTCTGGATAAGTTCCTAACATTTCACAGCCTGGATGCATACAGACTGATTTTGTAAATGCATATTTAGATGCCATTTATATTCATTGACATTGCAACATCTTTAGTGAGCCAGCACAATGCCAATGTCTTAATAATAGAGATTGTGTCGTTTGAGAACGGTATTAGATGCGATACGTGTGCACAGGCGAGAGCAAGACTATGCAGAAAGAAACGCGGCGCTTACTCCCTCACCCTTGTCAACTCGAACGTAGTTGACAGATTGTCTCACGGATTTACGATGGTTTGGAAATGAAGTTTCGCGCCAATGAATCGGCTTCTGGCCGGTGTTGTACCGGCTCCTAATACATAAACATGCCTTAACGTGATTTTCCCCGTTACTTGCTGGCACCCCGTCTTCTGACTAAAACCCTTTTTATCCCTCTCTCGCTGTCTCTTTGAGGTGAAATATGTATCCCGTCTGTTGCGGTTGGGTTGGGTTTGAGCTGTTGAATTATGCATCCTTCCCAGTGTGTGACTACTGGACACATTTGAATGTTTCTGATTGGTCAGACACTAACAGGCCCATTAAAATGGATGAGGGAATTCTCATGCTGAGAGACGCTGACGCCGGGAGAAACAGGGGAGAGACAGGAAGAAGGGAGTAGGCAGGGGAGAGAAATTGGAGGAGAGGGGGAGGGTAGGGAGGAGGAGTCCGAGAGAGAAAGAAAAAGAGAGTTGCGGTAGTTCTTAACTAAAAGTGGTAGCCTACTTGCAGGACTTTCACCTGTCACAGTTGTTTGATCAAACATAATATGGGAGAGAGTGCAGGCAGGTGTTGACAGTGATGAAAACAAAAAGGCTAGCGTTAGCGTCGGCTAAGAGCTGGGCACATCATCCCAGGGCATATAGCTCCAACAACAGGTCTGTGAATACATTAGCATGACGAGCTGCTCTCTGACAACAAGGCACAGTCCCACGCTCATCATACCCGAACGACCTCACTCTGAAGTCACCTCTGCATCCAGAAGTACATGAATAGGCCTACTGTGTTAAACTGTGTGAAAAACAAGATATTCGGAAGGGCTGTTTAATGAGTTTGTAGTATCCTTCAAAATGAAGCATCCTTACCAAAGGAAGTGGGTGAAGCTGACTGATGTCGTAATTGTAGTTCAATAGAGAGATGGAAGTGACAGGCTCCTAATGGGGTGTGTATCTGATTGAGTTTCATTGAGCTCTGGTGATGCCTGAAGTCCCACTGTTTTGAGGAAAATCAGCAGGATAAAAAGCCTGGAATCTGCTCTGAAACCAGGCCGCGCAAACACAATTACAGACTGATCTCAGAAGGAGGGAAAAGAACAACAGCACTCACACAAAAGCCTGATTCTCAGGGCCCCTCAAAGAGAACAATCACGTCTTTTTATCACGCTGAGATAATTTTTGTTATTTTTTTGGAGAGGTGAGCTATATATTGGAAGAATGATAATTTCTCAGTAACCATGTGAATGAGGAGAAAATAATTCTGTTCCCTCTGATAACTCAGTTCTGGAAAATGCTGCTCACTTTCGGTGATAGAAATGATTGTGTCCCAGGTCCATTCCTGTCTTCTACTGAGCTCTTCTCTGCACAGACAGAAATAGCACATCTCCTTCTCTTCCTCACTCTCTCTCTCTCTCTCTCTCTCTCTCTCTCTCTCTCTCTCTCTCTCTCTCGCTCTCTCTCTCTCTTTCTCACTCTCTCTCTCTCTCTCTCTCTTTCTCTCTTTCTCCCTCTCTCTCGCTCTCTCTCTCTCTCTCTCTCTCTCTCTCTCTCTCTCTCTCTCTCTCTCTCTCTCTCTTTCTCTCTTGCTCTCTCTCTTGCTCTCTCTCTCTCTCTCTCTCTCTCTCTCTGTTTCCTTCCGTTCTCTGTCTTCTCTCTATCACTCTTCCTCACTACTTTCCACTCTCTTTCTCACTCTCTGTTATACCTCCCTCTTTCTGTCTGTTCTCTATCTAACTTTTTCGTTCTGCACATCAGTGTGTATAAAGGAGTAAGAACCTTCCTCCCCACTGTAGTGGGAGTAAGTTGCGGAACAGAGTTCTTGGACTTCCATAATTTTTTCTTTTTTCTCTTTCCGGATGTGTCTTGGCATCTGCTTACTGTTCTTTCTGACAGCTAATTCTGTTATGGGGATAAACAGTCATCTTTGCCATATCACTGCAAACACACAAACCGCAGATGCCTTGAGTTGCGTCATCATTGTATAACACTGCAGAATAGATCATAGAGGAGAGCATAATATGCAAGTTGTAAGGACTTGATGCATGTTAGCTGGGGAGCTTTCTAGTCTTAAAATAATATGGAGCAATTGTTGATGTGTCACTCTGTTAGGTTTTTAAATCAAATGTTTACAAAAGCTTAGCTTTTGTAAACAATGTTAATCTGGCCCAAAAATGGCTATGGTTTCCCATGGACACAAAAGACAAGACACGGCTGTACACTTAGAAATTTAATATATGGTTCTTGAGATAAAGTTCTTCTTTTTTTATAATCAAAGGGACAATTGTGGCTATAAAAAGCTATTATACAAACTGGCTACTAGACGTACAACTGTGTGTGCTTAGAACTTCTTCTGGTATGAAATACAGACATATTTTGTTCCGAGTGAAGAAGATACTTATAGAGATACAAACCATTTTTTTTACTTATTATTTTTTACTTATTTACTAGATTCATGACAGTACTACACAGTCAGCCACTGATAATAAGTTACTCCCAGTACAATGTAGAGATAAATAAATCGAGACCTTCCGTGTGACAATAGTAGAAGACACAACAGACAGAAAAACCGAAACAGAGAAAGAGAGAAAGGTGTTTGGCAGTGCAGACTCTTATGTAAAATCCATTGCAATACAATTACAGTCTATTAATGGCCACACACAGAAAGTTGAATTACATTACGTTTGTAAAGTATGTATATTCCTTCTTCTCAAGAGCACCAAAAGGTGTAGAATACAGTATGTACAGCCCAGTGTAAGGCATGAGTATGTGAGTGCAGATATCGAGAAATTCCAGTCTAATTCATAACTGATTTAGTCCACTCTTTTCCTCAAGTGAAACATTCCTATTCTAGCACCAGTCCGGTCCAGTTTGCTGAGTCCAGCCCAGTTTAGTCCATCACTGTGAGAACCCTGTCTCATCAACCAATGGTGAAACGTTTCGAGACATTGTGTTGTGGTTGTGTTGTAGTTGTGGTGTTAGCGTGTCTGTTTTGGTTCTGTAGTGGTTGTCTCATCATCAAAGTCTTTAAGCATTTGTGGTTGTGTTTGTGATTATGTAGTGGTTGTGTCGGAGTGGTGTAAAGGTTGTGTTGGGGTGGTGTAGAGGTTGTCTTAGGGTGGTGTAGAAGTTGTGTTGGGGTGGTATAGAGGCTGTGCTGGGGTGGTGTGGAGGTTGTCTTGGGGTGGTGTGGAGGCTGTGCTGGGGTGGTGTGGAGGTTGTCTTGGGGTGGTGTGGAGGCTGTGCTGGGGTGGTGTGGAGGTTGTCTTGGGGTGGTGTGGAGGTTGTCTTGGGGCGGTGTAGCAGTAGTGTTGGGGTGGTGTCGATGTTATCTTGGGGTGGTGTAGAGGTTGTGTTGGGGTGGTGTAAAGGTTGTCTTGAGGTGGTGTAGCAGTTGTGTTGACGTGTTGTGGAGGTTGTGTTGGGGTGGTGTGGAGGTTGTCTCAGGGTGGTGTAGAGGTTGTCTTGGGGTGGTGTAGAGGTTGTGTTGAGGTGGTGTGGAGGTTGTCTTGGGGTGGTGTAGAGGTTGTCTCGGGATGGTGTAGAGGTTGTCTCGGGGTGGTGTGGAGGTTGTCTCGGGGTGGTGTAGCGGTTGTGTTGCACAGTCCTACAGATGACATTGCACCTTCAAGTTCACAATGGGCCTAGGTTATTCGTGCCTAGGTTATACTTGTGTATGTAAAAGTTTATGTTTGGCCAAAGTTACTAGTGTTCACACACCTGGGAGATCAAACATTATCTTATTCTGTTACACAGTAGGACACTTTAGTGAGTGTAGAGTACAACATTACTACAGTTGTACAGTCTTTGCAATGTGACCCAGCTTATGTGTGTAGCTGCTGAATTGTTTGGGGTCATCCATGCACTCCTAACAGGTCCTGTGTGTTTCTGCCGCCAATGTGTGTGTGCTCGTAAACTGTTTTTCCTAGCAGTGTGAGCCCGCCGGCGTGTAATTACTGAGCTCTCGGCGTATGGTACTGAAGGGCGACAGCTCCAGCTCCGTGGTGCACTCGTGTTCGTTGTCGTCGCTGGCGGTGGCTGACGAGTGGCCGTGGCTACAGCAGCAGCAGCAGCAGCAGTCCAGGAAGGCCCGCCCCAGGGGCCGGCACAGGAGGAGCAGGAGGGCGGGCGTGACGGCGGCTCGGCAAAAGAGGAGGAGCTGCGAGAGGAGGTGGAGCACGGCCATGGTCCTCTCAGGCACGCCGGCCGCCATGTAGGCCGAGACGATGTTGCAGATGTTCTCGGGGACCACGCAGGCGCCGTACACGATGGCGAGCGCCACCACCGTGCAGTTCATCTGGCTCTCTAGGCGGATCTGCTTCTTGTTGCCGCGCACGCTCGCCTGCTCAGCGCGGCGGATCTTGCGGGCGGTGACCAGTGAGCAGCCGATGGTGAAGAGCGTGGGCAGGCAGAAGTAGCAGCCGAAGCACCACCAGAGGCGGGCGCCCTCGTACGTCAGGCCCAGCACGTAGAGGGTGTCGGGGAGCGACGAGGAGATCCGCACCACGCAGCGCTCCTCCGGCGGCTCGTCCGGGACGCCCGTGTCCTCCAGCACCAGCTGGCGGATTAGGAGCTCGGGGAGGGCCAGGAGGAGCGCCCCGATCCAGATGACGGCCAGCTTGGCGGTGGTGGAGGTGCAGTTCTCGATCATCTCGTAGTACATCTGGACGTTGGTGGCGGCGCGGAAGCGGTCGATGCAGAGGGCGCACAGGGTGAAGGTGGTCACGCCCAGAGATGCCACCTGGACACACACACACACAGCCACATGAGACACCGGATAAACAGGCCAACGGTAACACAGTATATGCAGTTTCAGAAGCACAAAATGAATGGCAGGACCGCTTTTGCTACTCAGAGCCAATATCTGTGTTATTTTGGTGCCTGGGTTTGCAACTGGGAACTATTATCAGTGTTGTAGTGTTAGATTTTAAATAGCTGACAGCGGTGGAAAGTGCCTCTTAACAGCATCTGAATGGTCCAGGGTTATTAATGTATTCACTTTTCTCAATGACCAGTAAAGTGAGGCCTCTCACTCTCTTTCTGTCTGGCTCACTCTTTCAATCAGATATTCTCTCTCTCTCTCTCTCTCTCTCTCTCTCTCTCTCTCTCTCTCTCTCTCTCTCTCTCTCTCTCTCGCCGCTCTCTATTCTGTCAGCATCCCTCCCTTTCCCACCCATCCGTGTCTCTCTCCCTCTCCATCCCTCCTCTCCTCCTCCCTCACTTAATTAAGGCTCGCTCCCAGATGGCCCCTGTGGGGCTGGGTTAGAGTGCTCCACGCACACGCACACACATCCTGCAGGAGAGGAGGAGAGAGAGACGGAGTGAACGAGTGAGAGAAAAGACAGAAACCACACAAGGCTCATGGGTCTCTGCTAGATCTGTTCTGCTCTAATGGAGGCAAGCCAGACACGATACAGGAGGTCACACAAGCCATGTCTTCCATAGGCTGGTTTACTGTAACAGATCCGATCTGACACTCTGATTTTAACACAACCTCTCATGTCTTTTTCCGAAAATTGTTCACTTTTAACCGTTTTCCTTCCTACGGTATATCTTTCTAAGAGTGCATTACTATGGCAACAGAATCGCCGGCAATGTGCCCAAATCCTGTGACTGCCTCCATTTGGTTTTCTTACCGTAACAAAGACAGAACACAATGTTGTGGAACATTCAAATTCAAATGATGTCACTTTCTGTCAGCATGTCCATCTGCCGACGGGCCTACAGGCTTGTCAACATGTCTAACGTCTGTCTGTCTGCCCGCATGTTTATCTGCCTGCCTGCCCGTTTGTCTGGCCCTCTGCCAGTCCACCCTTTTGTAAGTTGGCATCTAGGATCTAAGATCTACGTCCACCATGGCACACCCAGGTGCAAATGTGCTGAATATTCAATAGCTCTAACGCAGAGGTGAAATGCAGCTGTCTAGTGACTGTCACACACACACACACACACACACATTGTGGGCTGCTGTGGCATTCAACACCACAAGCAAAGGACTTTGATTCCTTCTCCCGGGGACTGCAGAGTTGAAGCAGAAACACAACAAGTACAGACTTGTACAACAATTATAGAGCTAGGCCTGTATGTGAGTGTGTGTGTAACACGAGGGAAAACAATCTCCATACGACTAAAGTGAGCCCAACCCATGTCGTGTTAGCCATTAGCTGTATTCACGTTAGCTGCTAGTGTCTGGTGTCAGTTTTACTACAGGTGATAGAGATGCTCCTTGGCGCTGGCTTTACCACTGACCCATTCATTTCCTGATTTCCTGTGTGCCAGTGAAGCACAGACCCCATGTCAGTAATTGGGAAACCAGATGACAGGCAAGGCCCACATCAGGCATCTTGGATGCAGAGCCACTGTCAGGATAATGACACTTATCTGTTGACAAATGGGGCTAACCTAGCATTCGACAGACACGCTTGCACACAAACACACGCACGCACACACACACACACACTGGGGAAATGGGCTAGAGGAGATGGAGGCTATTATTGTTATATTATGTTTGTGTGTGTGTGTGTGTTCCAGCCAAGACCATAACTCTTCGGTAGGAGATGCTGTCACAGAGTCATCATTCAGGCACAACAACAGGCATATAGATGGGCCAATCAGAGATACAGAAGCAGGGCCTACACACGCTCCTCACTCATGTTTAGACAACCATTACACAAGTTGGTATAACACCATCGCTGGCTCTTTTCAACACAGTATGATGCTGTTTTTGAGATGAAATGTTATAAGATCCTTCCATTCTCTGATAGACAACAAACGATGCCTATTCTTAGTTTTCTTACATTCTCAATGTGTTGCTGAGATAACCTGTATTCAATAAGGCTCTCTGCAAATATATCAGCTCTTTTCGAGATCACAGGCCCTGTCACACTATAATGCCATTATTAAACGAAATAAAATACATAGACTTCAGAACAAAACCATTCTGGAATGCACAGACTTGTTTCGTAAATGTTTTCCGAAACAGAATGTCTGCGTTGTGATGTTATTTATGAGGTTTCAGGCAAAACAACAGCCACTCATCTTCCAACAAAGAGCTGAATAGGATAATTATCAGCTTACATCCATTATGTAGTAGGCCTAATTATATACACTGAATAATTTACATATCTTCCAATTAACTATCATGTGTGTGCCCATTAGACAGCTTGAGTAAAAGTGAGGGCAGATGATCTGCTCTCTGTGTGTGTGTGTGTGTGTGTGTGTGTGTGTGTGGGCCTTCTCTCTGTAGATTGGGTTTTATCACACTGAGCTTGGATGGCCGAGGGCAATGATCAGTGGTGGGCTGGCCATCCCACCCATCTGGAATCAGTGTGTGTGTGTGTGTGTGTGTGTGTGTGTGTGTGTGTGTGTGTGCGTGTGTGTGAGGATACCAAGAGTGTGCTCGCATGTGGGTGCTGTCCAAAGTGTGTGTGTAATTAAGTCTGTGTGTGCACGTGCGGGAGTAACGTGCCTGCGCATGTGCTTTAGCCCATGTATGCGATTCGAGGTGTGTGTGTGTGTGTCTGAATCCGTCGAGCTGATGTATGTTGAGCTATTACCACCAATCTCTGCACAATGCAGTGTTCCACCTCTAACCTCCAAGGCTCCAAATAGAAGGACTTATTCCCCACAGCAGACCAAGATGAGTTTATCTCTGTGCAGACAGCCCAATCTCAGCCTGCTCTCCACCTCAGACGGCCTGGAGAGAGCCTATCCATCCGTCTATCTGGCGCTCACCGTTCACTCTCAAACCTAAAGTGATATTCACCGGGCTGGGGTGTGTTCAGATAACATCGGTCTCAGAGAACCACAACACAGAGAAGTAAGAAAAAAAATGTATAAAGGAATGATCTGATATGGCACCGAAGATATCGTTTTTATGTGGTCGTCAGCTCTTGTTGTGGAGAGATGAGTCATCTGAGGCTGTATTCCTCTCTGTGTCAGGTGGCTTGTTTTTAGTAGGGCTAGGGTCTACTCTTGGGTTGTGGATGTGTGCGTGTGCGTGCGTGTATGAGAGAATGAAATAGAGACATAGAGAGTTCACAGCATGTGTGCTTATGCTTGTTGATGTGTGCATGTGGGCCTGTCTGGTTGTGTCTTGTGTGTGTGTAGGGGGGGGGGGAGTGTTCGTGTGTGTGATCAGGCTGCAAGTGATGCTGCCCGAGGCTGCCCCCTTTCCCCATTGAGTGTACTCACACACACACATGCACACACACACAGCGCCTGCAGTCCGACTTCACTCTCCACTTAACCCAAATTCAGTCACAGTGGATCAATGTTGAGCCCACAACTAAGAACACACACACATGTGATGCCCAGTCTCCAAAAGACTGACCCGCAACATGAGGGCCTTGATGCAAAACTGTATGTCAGCAGTCTTTCAAATTCTCACTCCCTCTTTGTCCCTCCCTTCCCCTAACACACACACACAGCAGCCAGACAGTCTATGCCTCGGAGTCTTTCTCTTCCAACACGAGTGCGGTCTTCAGCAGTCCTACCTCTCTTGAAGGCAACCTAATATGGAGCCAGTTTCACTACCACCCCATAAGCACAATAGAGTAAGGTGCTGTGTGAATCTGACACTGGCCTTGTCACAATGACTCCACAACTCCCCGATACTGAAGAGCACCTGCTAGAGGACTGGTTGATGCCCGTGTGAGCATGTCTGTTTGGTTATGTGAGAGAGATGTGACCACTGTGCTATGTATTTGTTAGAGGTACAATCGGTAAGATTTTGTCGATAAAATACTCAAAGGTTTTGTCTGATTTTAACATGTTGTGTAAGCTATTGAGGCCCTCTGAGAGTTGTTTAGCAACATAGAGAGCTCAGTGCCAGTATAATTTGTACTTATGGACCAACCAGCAATCCTGGTTCAGGCAATTACCTTTGGTGCCTTCCTCCTTGGTTTATTTTGTGAAACAACAGTTAATCAAACTCAAGCTGAAGTTAAGCTCAGTCAAGAATTGAGGGCGTTGTTTCTCATATCAGAATTAATGAGCTGTGTGTGTGTATGTGTTTGTGTGTGCCAGAAAGTAATGTTTGCCAGTTTCAAGTGCTGTGTTGATACAGTGACACAGTATCTTGACAGGAACAATTCTCCCTGTTATGATGAGCTAATCTAAATAGTGTTATGAACACATTATAACCACACATATAAGCCTACCAGTACTGTCATCATGTAGATTTGTAAATATGATACAGAAGTGCTTCAAAATAGGAAAGATGCATAATAGAAGAGAATTATATTGTTGGCTACCTCAACATACGGGACGACTTTACAGGTGAACTCTCCTAGAAGCCAAGACTTGGTCAGTTCGTGGAAAATCACCAGGGGCAAGCAGAAGAAGATGAGAGCAAAATCCCAGACGGCCAGGTTAGCTAAGAGAGAGTTGGAGATGCTTTTCATGTAGTAGTTTTGACAAACAATACAGAGAATAGCAATGTTCCCCGCTATACCAGCCAAAAAAATGATGGCTGAAATGCACGTGATTGCGTATGCGCCATATGTTTCACTGGTCACTGGGTAAAAAGGGTTTTTGATTTCGTTTCCAAAATCCTGGGTGTTAGGAGGGGTCATTGGCGTCGCGTCCCAGGGGTTCTCCTCTCTAAAAGTAAAAAGTTCATTTCTTCTCGTGAAGAAGTCGAGAGGGAGATCGGTTGAGGTAAGTGCTACAGGCTTAGGCAACGGTTCCCATGGTGAAAGAGGGGCGCCCATCGCGTCTGTCGGAGTCTGTGTTAAAGCCATTGAGCTTTTGTTCAATCTTTTTCTACCCCTTTTAAACGCTTTCTTTTCGTCTTTTGTGCCTCTTTTGCGTCGGTCGCTCTCACTTTGTTCCTCTCGCAAGCCAATTGAATGGGGCTTAGCGGCATTGTATCTACCAGGCGTCCCCATAGTAGCGGGAATCTCACTATTCAACTTTCTCCTTTTGCTGTGATGGGAGTCCCTGCGTGGAGTCTCAACAAAATCGACCGGTGTTACTGTCCTGTTGGAGTGATGTTTGTATACCGTCCGTCTCGCTCCAAACATTGCTGTCCGTTTAATTTTCGCATAAGTTGAATTAAAGCTGTCTAACAAGGTTTGGAGCCTCTCTCTTGAAGACGCACCTGTGGCGTCCACCCCGGAGAGAGCGCGCTCGCGGGCTTTGTTTGAGGGGCCATCTCTGATGATCGACTGAGCGGTCCTGTATGTATTGTTGGCGTACCCCCCAGCCGTGTCTTTAGTTCGTATATCGCCATTGTTTTTCAGAGATATAACCTGTACATTCCCCAATATCACAAACAACGTCCTTAGCAGCAAAATCCGCATGGTTCTGATTATTTGGCGCAATATATAGCCTAGATATATCCTCAGAAAGCCATAGTCTCTGCTTTAAGTAAAACTCCTTTTCAGCCTACACCCATACTGGCATAAACAGATCATTTACAGCAACAAGGACAATCCCGAACGCTGCATTTGATTTGCAAACTTGTAGCTCATATTCAAATGCATGTAGGCTACAGTATGCAGACGCTTAGGTTTTGATGCGCTCCACACTGCAAATCAGCTGTTGGTCTCCACCTCCGCGGTTTGGTCCCAATCCGAAAGTAAATGCTGTGTTTTTATGAAAAGGGATGGCCCATCCAAGTCCGTATCCAACATTAACACGCCGCATGAAAACTAATTTGACCGCCGCTACGATACTGTTGCATAGCCTCTCCGTTCACTGCAAACCTGAGTTGCGGCCAAGCAGACCCTCTTCTGTCAGTGAGGTTTGTGGGCTGGGTCGCTTCGGAGCGGAGGAAGGGAGGGAGGCTGTGCGATGCTGTCCGTTGCACAGAGAACAGAGAAGGAGGCGCGGCTCTGACCGTCTCTCTCTATCGCTCCACACTTGCTCCGTTGGAGCTCCGCGGTGGGCTGGGCGTCTTCGAAAGGACTGGGGAGGAAAATGGACTCCCCTGGCGGCTAACCCTGATCTGTCACTCCTCATCTATCAGAGCCAGCCTGCAGACTAGGTTATACCGCCGCTGGCAGTCAACCACGCCCGACGCGATAATAAATATATTACCACGGCTGATTATGCACAGCGGTATCGCAATCGACCTGGCTGACACCCCTTCTCTCTTCTCAGGACATGATGACGGAAGAATATCCAGCTAAAACTAATCTGATTACGTTTCCCCGGTAGCCTATAACACGAGTCAGGGTGTGAAACTGCAGTAGCTATAGATTGCACCATTTAACAACTAGCCTACCGGACGTATTTCCTCGGGGGCACGTGTGACATCCCCTATAAACAAGGATATAGCCTAAAGATAGCAACATTAAGATAAAGATGTTACCAATGTGTAATAATGTGCTACAATGTGTCATTTAAGATGGGACTTCAATAATTTAATTATTATAAAAGATTCAATAATTTTCTCTTATACTCTTTGATTTTTCTGTTGTGATATGTGATCTAGGCTAGTAAACAGTCGTTTTCCAAACAGCGCTGTTGTCACTGGCTTGTGCAGAAGCCTAAAAGAAAAAAGGTTTTGAGTAGACAGACAAGGTACAACATGCTGTATTTCAAGGTCGTAAAAAAGGGTCGGAAGACGAGATTTTTAAAAATAGATTAGACATTGTGAAAATCTGTCACAGCCAGCTATGATTCTGGTTAAAAGCATAACGGTTAGTTGATGGTTGGATACTGACAGAGCAGTCCGTTGACTATGTAAATACATCAGTATGGCCCCTGCATCGACAATGGAAGATCTTCCATTATCCATCCAAGGTTACTGAAATGCACACCTCATTTGTCTATGGCTGCCCATAGACCACACATAGGGTTTGTCCAACACACACACAAACACACACACACAAAAAAACAACATAATAAAAACTGAAAAGTTGGCATTGGCACCGGTGTGTCAAAAAACAGAAGCAGATGTTGGGATTTGGAGGAGCAGGGTGAGTTGGCAGTGACAGCACACAGCGATCCAACAACCTTCAAGATCAGGGAGATGTGAGGTTTGGGCCAAGTCTTACCAGGGGAGGACTGGGGAGCCAGGCAAGACTAATGGAAAGGGGAGTGAGGCAAGACTAATGGAGAGAAGATCCATCCAAGTCTTTGTTGCATCGTGACCTTGAGAAGTTATTTAGTGTCTGGATTTGAAAGCCAGGTGGATTACAGACACACTACATCCAATTAACATGTCTATCGTATGTAAGGTCCACAGAGGATTGTTCATCCAAGCAACTTCTGCATGTGGGCTGGAAGATAAGAGAGAATATCTCACACGAGTGAGACGGTACACGGAAATGCAGGCAGGCAAGCAATCAGACATGCGTGTGGGTGCACACCCACATGCATACACACACACACACACACACACACATATACAAACACACACACACACAGACAATGCATGCACAAATACACATTACTTTTGGTCACACATATATAGAGGCGTAATGACACACACATACATCAGTGCTGGTCACACACACGTAAATGCTGGGCACACAGACACACACATGTAGCATCTTAAGGATGGGTTTACTGGAGCATGAGAGGGCTGTACATGGAAGGGCCATGAAGATTTCATGGGTGTCTCTACTGGCACCATGTCACAATGAATTATACAACCATCCAAATTCATCAATTTCATTTATTAGATTTCTTTATCAGGGAAAACTGTTTTTTAGACTTTGGCTCAACTTACTTATTTACCCACTCATATTCCCTTTGCAATAGTTAGCTAAAATATTTGGGATTTGGATGATGAAAGACCCTATCCAGTGGCATGTCTATGATAATGGTAGTGAAGAAACAGTGGAATGATTGATGGGTGAATCAAAGCAGTTGATTGTGTCTTAGATTTGTGTTTCTTTAAACATCCCCAGCAACAACAATGGAGAAGCCCAAACACATACTTAGCATAACAGTACCACCTGGTGGCCATTTAGAAGATTGGAGCCAATTGATCAGATTGACTTCCGTGAACACGCACATTTGGGAGTAGGTTTGGTTTGAACATTGGCAACAACAACAAAAAATAACTAAATACTAACACTCCCCTGGCTCTGTCATTAATTATTAGTGCAGAAGTATCAGTGGTGACTTGAAATTGGTCTCTACTATCTGGAGAAATATAATTTTGTACTGGAAAATTGAAAATATATCACAGCAAGCGTTGACAGTCCAATATGTGTATTATGAGTAGGAGAAGCTATGTCTGGAGTATGGAAACTCTGGGGCAGCTTTCAAGGTTTTGGAGTTTCCTTCCTGACAGCTTCACCATGTGGTCAAACTGGAAACTACAGTTTCATGAGAGGGTGTGGTCCACTAGGACTGGAAAGAATCAATACCCCAGGCTAAAACATCTCAACTGAAATGTGTAAAAACAGGAATAGCTGACTAGTTCCAAGACAAAATATTACAATTAAAATATGGATCAAGCTATCCTAACAACAACAGAGTCACATACACACTCCAACAACACTTTCTGTTCTGGCAATGTTACGGATTTATCCGAGCTGAAAGCCAATATTTTTGAATGGCAGACGCGCTGGGGTATGGTCTAATGCTCCCGGCTAAATAAAAATGATGTGGTATCTTCAAATTAGAGTAAACCCATGTACGCTCTAACGGAGACACACACACACACACCTATCCTCCAACGCACACACACAGATACACCTACGCTCTAATCAATAGACCCACAGATCTGTAGATATGTCTCTAATTTCCTCTCTTCTTGTTCTGCTGTGTACGTACTGAAGTCTAGTCCCAGAACACCATACATTACTGACTAGAATATTAATAAGATCGACAGCACCATCAACTGCTTAGTTATTGCTGTATATCTGAGGCCCCTAAGGCGCCTACTTACAGAAAATCATTGCAGAAAAATCCACAGGCAATTTGAGACCAATATTAATCTACGGTTAATAGAAACAGCTGTTAAAATCCAGAGAAGGATGAGAGGAGGCGAATGTTGAACTTTACTTACAGTGAACTTCAGCGAAAAAGACAGCCAAACAAGTTGACTGAAAGAAATGGTGAAGAGGATGCTGTAGAGGGAAAATACTGCCCCTCTATTGCACAACACCTTACTTAAAACAACACCTTAACACACACCTTAAAACAAACAACAACCAGAAAATTGTAAACATGCTGTCCTACACCATTGATGCAGTGGGTGACCTGGGCCAGTCACTGACAACTATTTTAACATGGTAATAATAATGATTTTATTATTACTTTAGGGGTTTACACAGTCAATCAATCAATCAATATTTATTTATAGAGCACGTTTAAAAACAACCATACTTGACCAAAGTGCTGTACAGGGGGTGAAATAATCATTGCAGAAAAATAAAGCATGAACAATACAGAGAAAGTGGAGAAATCAAAGATAAAACAGTACACAATGCTCAGGAACATTCAAAGCCAAAGAGAATAGATGAGTCTTTAGAGCAGACCTGAAGGTTAAAATAGAGGGTGATAGTCACCACATTTTCTTTTTTGGTCTAGGCAGAGAGAGTAAACCAGTTCTTGACGGCATATACCAGAATATACTCAGTCAAAGTCAAAAGATGTGTGCTGCCTATGAACGCCCCATCAACAACACAAACGAGACCATTACTGGAACCCAATGCACTAACCTAAATTACAACCGAGGGTTTTGAAAAAGTTCCCTCGAAAAATATCAATAAAATACATTTACATTTATTCATTTAGCAGACGCTTTTATCCAAAGCGACTTCCAAGAGAGAGCTTTACAAAGTGCATAGGTCACTGATCATAACAACAAGATAGCCAAAAAACATCGCGAGTAGCCAAAACATGAAGCACACATTGTGAACAACCAAAGTAAGTGCCAACGGGAAGAACCATAAGAGCATGTAGGTAAACAAGTTACAATTAAACAACCTGAACCGCTATAAGTGCAAGTGTACCTGTGGAAAAAAGCAAGCAACAGTAATAAAACAATATATCACAGCGAGAACAAAAATGTAAAAAAGTTACCACTAACCACAAGAGCAACAAGTCTCTAAGCAAGAGTCATTGTGATCCTTGAGGAAACTAACATTGGGTCAAGCGAACCATTCCTAAGTACCGTTGTACTCCCGGAACAAGTGCGTCTTGAGCCTTTTATTGAAGGTGGAGAGACAGTCAGTATCTCTGATGGAGGTGGGGAGTTGATTCCACCACTGGGGGGCCAGACAGGAGAAGAGCTTGTGTTGGGACCGGGCGGTCTTGAGCGGTGGGACCACCAGGCGGTTGTCTGAAGAAGACCGTAGGTGACGGGTGGGGGTGTAAGGCTGCAGGAGAGACTTGATGTAGACGGGTGCAGTCCCGTTCACTGCTCGGAAGGTCAATACCAGGGTCTTGAATCTGATACGGGCCATGATAGGTAGCCATACATAGCTCTATCCACAATGAAATAAAGACTTATTACAGCTTAATGTCCAACGAAGTCAAGCCAAAAACACTTTACCAGAAAGGGATCTTCAGAAGCATTCATAACACCTTCATGAAGCCACTTATAACACCTTATAACAAGCCATTGGTGAGGATGCAGAGAAGATTCCGGCCAGCTTGTTCTCTCTACCTACGGTGAGGCCATGATACTGTGATGGGGAAGGTTTAGATTCTCACCACTAGACGTTTACAATCTACCGTTTTCCACAGCGACACCTTACAAGAAGCCTACAGTCTTATGCAAAGTTGACGTTGAATGAAAAGTAGGCAGACCCAAGAAAAGAGGATTGGAAACCTTGGTGAGTGGACTCCCTGCCCACCAGGAGATCCATTTCTCTCTTTCTCTCACTCTTTCTTTTTTGCACTCGCCGTCTAATTGCTTTCTTTGCGCCTGCTCGCCACCATCTTTATACTTGCTGGTGATGCCCCATCTCAACAGTGTATTTATGTACAGTGTATGTTTCATGTTTTGGCTGCTCGCAATGTTTGGGGCTATCTCGTTGTTATGATCAGTGACCTATGCTCTTTTGTAAAGCCCCCCCTTTGGATAGTCGCTTTGGGAGTACAACGGTACTTAGGAACGGTTCGCTTGACCCGATGTTAGTTTCCTCAAGGATCACAATGACTCTTGCTTAGAGACTTGTTGCTCTTGTGGTTAGTGGTAACTGATTTAAATTTTTGGTTCTCGCTGTGATATATTGTTTTATTACTGTTGCTTGCTTTTTTCCACAGGTACACTTGCGCTTATAGCTGTTCATGTTGTTTGGTTGTGACTTGTTTAACTACATGCTCTTATGGTTCTTCCCTTTGGCACTTACTTTGGTTGTTCACAATGTGTGCTTCATGTTTTGGCTACTCGCGATGTTTTTTGGCTATCTTGTTGTTAGGATCAGTGACCTATGCACTTTGTAAAGCTCTCTCTTGGAAGTCGCTTTGGATAAAAGCGTCTGCTAAATGAATAAATGTAAATAAATGTAAAAGCGTCTGCTAAATGCATAAATGTAAATGTATGTATGTGTGTGTGTGTGCCTCTGTGTGTGTGTGGGTAGGAAAAAAGCGGCAAAGTGGTCGAAAGCCAACAGGAGAGATTGTGTGTGTGAGTGTAGTAGACGTGGGGAGTGATGGAGAGGGATATCTATCCCAACTACCGAGAGATAAATCCATATATTACTGTCCACACAGATCAGCCATTGGAATAACACACACATGCGTGCACATACACACACACTGCTGGTATAGTGAAAACTAAAACAGGTCTGCAGCATTCGCCTCTATTGTGTATATGTTAATATTAGGAACAGATTTGGGATCAGAATCCCCCGCAAAAACTCTGAACATGGCCACTGAAGAGAGAAAATCCCAAACTGGCCTCAGATCAGTATCCATGATACAAACCAACGCCATTGGTTCGATTCAACCACTGAGTGGCACACGTGAGTTGCATTTGAAAATCCTGGAGACCGCAGCCAATCTGGGAGTGTGAGTAGGGGGGGTGTGGGCGTGTGCACAAGAGAGATTGAGAGAGGGAGAGCGGGTGTGTGTGTTAACTCAAAGGTAGGCTTTGTTATGGGCAGGGGAATTACAGCTGGGATCGCTCCAGCACAGCAATATCTCTGTCTCTTCACTGTTACCTGGCTGGTACTCCCTCATAAAAAGCCCATCACTCCCAGATTGTGTCCATTACACAGCAGACCGAAGGTGCTCTCTCCACTCACCTCAGGCCTGGAGCTGTGCCACAGAGAGAGAGAGAGAGAGAGAGAGAGAGAGAGAGAGAGAGAGAGAGAGAGAGAGAGGGGGGGGGGGGGAAGTAGAGAAGGAGAGAGAGGTGTGGTGAAGAGAGAGGATGAAAGAAGCATAGGGGCACAGTATGGCCTTGTTTGTAGAAAGAGAGAAGAGAAAGAGAGACAAGAGACAGAAGGAGAAAAAGGAGAGCGACAAAGGAGAGAAGACAGGCATAACAATGTTTTTTTCTTTTGTTTTTCGGACTCTTTGTGTGCTGATGCAGGTTATTGTTTTTATTTGTATACCGTCTGTTTGCTTTGCAATATTGGTAATATTTCTTAACATGCCAATACAACGTGAATCAAAAGAAAGAGGGAAAAAGAGAAAGAGCGAGGAAGAGAGAGACTGGGTGAGGGAAAGAGATTCATTGGACAGATGACAAGGAAGCAAACTTTCGTCTGTGTGGCAGCTTGTTTTTAATCACAGACAGGGATGATCATTCCCCTCTCTCTCTCTCTCTCTCTCTCTCTCTCTCTCTCTCTCTCTCTCTCTCTCTCTCTCTCTCTCTCTCTCTCTCACACACACACACACACACACACACACACACACACACACACACCCAACACACACACACACACACACACACACACACACACACCACACACACACACCACACACACACACACACACACACACAGAGTTAGTTAAGGAGAGGTGGAAGGACACACCAGTCTGCTGACAGTGTGTTCATTTCAGGGTCCAGGGCTGCTTGCCAAAACTCTGAAACCCATTGTGGAACCCTGCCACACACAGAGTGCATCTAAAAAGACTGCATTCTAAACATTAATGTGCCCCCCCCAAAAAACAAGAGCAAGATTCATCCAAAAAGTTCACCAAATGGATATACTTCTGACACAGGAGTTCCGCCCATTTCAATCATACTAGTCTGCAGACTTCTTTTTAGATTGGACAGAGTGGACAGGCTTGAATGACTTTTACTCCTACTCAACTAAATGGCCTCTCTTTCTCATTTTGTAATACTTTTACAGTAACATCAGCTAACCTTTCCACAATGCCTTGAAAAGACTCTAATTATTAGAGGGTTAGATTAGAGTCTAATACCAATTCATCAAATGTAGGCCTAGATTCGTTGTTCAATACAAACTGCGGTGACATTATACAATTTTAATCATAATGATTTGAGAGCTTACTTTGACTTTGGGAAAACTCGGATTATTAACATCGATCAGTGACTGTGCTTTAAAGTATTTGAATGTACATTCAAATCGAATGTGTTTTCCCTGCACTGGTTGACCCAAACCAAGCGCTCCCCATAATTATTGACAACATTTGCTAATGAGTGTTTGACCTGACAGATGAGTCAGATGGGGGATGTTGGTTGGTCCTCCTCTCTTTTTATACTTCCTGTTTAATTCCCAGGGCGACCCCGACGAGAAGAATTGTGCTCCTCATAATTCAATAACTGCTGATGGATTGGGTTTTCACTGACTGCTTATGAATTCACTGAGAACACCATTTGCGTCTCGCCGAGCAAAACAAAACCGTCGCAGAAAACAATTTCTCCCCAGGCAATGGTTCTCTGTTGGTCCGCGAAAGCAATAATATAATTATTGTTTTTGTGTGTGTTGGGGGTGGGGGGCGCATGAAGATTTATTATAGTTTTAACTTTTTGTGCAAGAATAATTTTATTAACCATTCGTATTGAGTACGCTGCAGGGTGGGCGGTGCGCATTAAGCGGCAGTTCCCTTACTGACCAGCAGGTGTCAGACACGGGGCTGCTCACGCAGTACTAGGAAACTCTAGGGCAACTGCAGAAGAAAACAATTAGAGAGGAGGTTACACTTCAGGGGCCTCCCCTGGGCCAAGACAGGGCTGTAGCCTGCCAGCTGAAAATCCTATACTGTGTGAGTGTGTGTGTGTGAGTGTGTGAGTGTGTGTGTGTGTGTGAGTGTGTGTGTGTGTGAGTGTGGTGTGTGATCCCACCCCTGTGGTTTAGTCATTACCGGCCCTCAGGCTAGAGAGACACACTCTTTCTGCCCTTCTGTCTCTGCCCAGTGTCTGCATATGATAACCCTTAATGAGAAGCACTACTGAGTAGAAACATGCTGAGGCAGTGTGTGTGTTTGTATGGTATTCTGTTTTGTTTGTGTGTGTGTGTGGGTGGGTCTGCGTACAATAGGACTATGCTTATGGTGTGTGTGTGTATGTGTGTATGTGTATCAACACAGGACAGTACATTCCATGTTTGTGTGTGCAGCATACTGTTTGAGGCTGCATGTTATTTTGAAGGGTTCGTACTATTATACAATCTCTGTGTAGCTGTTCTAAACAGTTCTTTTGATGTCTGCATGCTCAAACTGCTCACAGTGCTACAACACTTTCAATGCTTTAGAGCTGCTTGATTTCCACTGGGGAGCTGTAATGCTGTTGTTGCAATGCACACACTTATGAACCCATATATATACTTTCCATATCTGCTGTGTGTGTGTGTGTTTGGGAGAGGCGGGGTAGTGACAGCGAGATAGAGAGGGAGGCAGAGATAGAGAGAGAAAGAAAGAGAGAAAGAGGGAGGCAGAGAGAGATAGAGAGAGGGAGGTAGAGAGAGAGAGAGAAAGAGAGAGAGAGAAAGAGGGAGGCAGAGAGAGACATAGAGAGACGGAGGTAGAGAGGGAGAGACAGAAGGAGAGAGAAAGAAAGAGAGAGAGGGAGGCAGAGAGAGACATGGAGAGACGGAGGTAGAGACAGGAGAGAGAAAAAGAAAAAGAAAGAGACAGAGGGAGACAGAGAGAGAGAGGGGGAGGCAGAGAGAGACAGAGACACATGGTGAACGGAAGCGAGAGAGGAAGAGAGAGAGAGAGATAGAGAGAGGGGTGAAAGGATGAAAGAAGCATGGGGGTACAGCACGGCCTTGTTTGCTGCCTCATTAATCTTACCTCTGAGGACCTGGTGTTTACGTGTGTGTGGCGTGCTGGCACACGCATGTGTATGCACACATGCTGACTCCACACGTCAACCGAGCTCAACACTGCCCCCACACTTCCACCACCCCCCCCCCCCACCCAACCCCCCCTTCCAGGTTCCTCTCCCCTCCTCCCCCCGACCCCAGAACAGCCATCTCTCACGGTGTCACTGGGCCCCCAGACTGCCTGGTCCGGCCTGACGACTCTGACACCTCCAGCTGATCTGATCACCTCGAACAACCAATTAGCACAGCCACCCTCCGCCACAGGATCCTGACCCTGTTTGGCTGCAAGCATAGTCCTTGGGGGCCTGAGGAGGTGTTGGAGTCGCCACAAATGCGCGAGTCCTCTTTTGACCTAGTTTGAAAACAGGCCACTTCCTGGAAAGGTCCAAAGGTGACATGGTAGACAGATGAGGCTAGTCCCCACAGACACACGCACACCACCCTGATGTGGCTGCCAGCCAGTTCCCCCCCCCCCCTACAGGTTATCAAGGAAGAACAGTTCATTCACTTCAATCAATCAATCAAACTTTATTTATATAACGCATTTCATACCAGGAGGCAACACAATGCACTTCTCAGAGGGAAGAAGGGGGGGGGGGGGGGGATATATTATTACTTTGACATAAGCTTCCAGAGGGAAGCAAAAAACCTGTTCACTCATTTGACATTACCGACATGATGTCTATATTGTGTTTGTAACTATTCGCTTTTTTTGTGTCTTCATGTCTTTCAATGTGTCACACTGAAACTCTCAATGTCTGTCTGATTGCTTCTCAGTTACTCCTCTCGCAAACTCGGTTTGAGTTCGGACAGAAGTATGCGACTCGAGCCGAACTCCACTCCCTCTGTCTCCCTGTCTACGTCTACATGTGTCCTTCCTAGGTTGTCTTGTGTCTTCCACCGTCCTACAGTGTGTCCTCAAGTCTCCTTGTGACCTCATATCCGTCTCCCTTCAGATGGCCTCACGCCCGCTTGTGGCGTTCTCCATCTCCTCGTTTCCCTGTGTGACTTGACTTTCCGTCTGTTTTACGACTTTGTGTGTCCGTAGCCTCAAGCTCGGATTCTCTATCCGGTAACAGAGCTAGTGGGCCAACACAGGACATCTGCCTCTCAAATGGAGCCTAAGGGCCTATATGGGAGACATCACATTTGCACACATTTGAGCTGGTTTGAATGGTGCTCGTTGTGGTGGTGGATGTGTGTGTGTGTGTGTGTGTGGGGGGGGGGGGGGGGGGGGGTGTTGAGGAGAATAGAGGGATACGAGTACAGCCCTCTGAATGATTAAACACAGCACTTACACCTAAATAGCCTTATTTACAGCAATTCGTCAGAAGTCCTTCCTGGAGCCAAACGCTTTGTGTACTTTGTGCAACCCCCCGACACGGGGTTTGGGTACTTAAGCAGAGGTAGAAACTTGTGCCGTCGTTTTTTATGATTACTCTGAACATTAGCAGGCAATAAAGAGGAGGCAATAGCTTACTGGTAGGCTGGTAAAGTGCGTGGGAGAATTATGGCGGGAAAATAATGGGATGCATCGCTGAGGCACGAATGCGCACAAGGCTTGCATAAAGTCCGCCTTTTTCTTCTCTTTTTTTCTTCTCTCGCTCTCTCTCTTTCTCTCACACACAATTACACATAGTATTGTCTTTCTCTTTGATTCTATTTATCTTTCTTTCTCTATCTCTCTCTCTCTCTCTCTCTCTCTCTCTCTCTCTCTCTCTCTCTCTCTCTCTCTCTCTCTCTCTCTCTCTCTCTCTCTCTCTCTCTCTCTCTCAGCCCACAGCCCTCCCTACGCCAACAAACAGTCTCTTCAACTTCCAACCTCTGACTTCTCTTTCCTTCCTCTCTATTTTTTTCCTCACCTCACTCCTCCTCGGCCTCACCTCTTCCCCTTAGCCTCCCACACTGTCCACAGCAAGATTCCCTTCCGGAAGACCAAAGGTGATGAAGATCCACGGAGATGCACAGACACAAGTTCACTGTTCTACAGTTTTTTATCAGCCAGCCATTGACCCCACATGACCATGCAGATAGAAAGAGAGAGAGAGAGAGAGAGAGAGAGAGAGAGAGAGAGAGAGAGAAAGAAGTGAGAGAAAGAGAGCAAGAGAGAGAGAAAGAAAAGAAGGAGGGAGTGAGGGAAATGAATAATGGATCTAACTTGAGGGTACAACAAAAAAAACAAAAAAAACAATCTGATGTGAACAGATCGAAGACAGATTCAAGTGCACACTTATCTCTCTGAATGACCTTCCATCCTTGCCTACAAACACCCTAACTAAATGAAAATCACGCCAGGCTGGTATCGACTGGCAGACAACTTGCCTTGAAGGAGGAGAGGGAGAGAGAAGGGAGGGAGGGAGGGGGAAAGAGATGAGAAGAGGGGGAGACAGACACAGAGAGCACCTTGAGTGGGGGGAGTGCGAGGTGATAAGTGGTGATTGGTGAGATCCTTATCTCCCTCTGGCTTAGGGAGGGACTCCATGCACCTTGAACCAGCACCCTTAGCCCCCCCCCCCCCCCACCACCACCACCACCGCTGCAACACACACCTCTGTACAGAGCACCACGAGGAGAGGAGGAGAGGGGGAGACAACCACAGATGGAGGTGAAGGCTGGTGGGGCAAGTGGGGGGGTTTGGGAGGGGGGGGATGCTGAGGACAAAACAGCCTCTGTCTGGCCTTCTGGCCCCCCCCCCCCTCATTCCTCCCCCCCCCCCCTCCCCCATTGTCTTTTTTTTTACCTCAACTTTCGTTCTGATCTCTGCTCTGAGCATGTGAACTCTGACCTTTCTACTCTCGGTCTCTTCTCCTCTCAGAAACCATCTATATTCATAAGCGTCCACTTGGACGTGTCCTTGAGAGAGACCAAAAAAGAGGAAAAACTTGGCCCTAAAAATATACAGAATTTGTGCTTCACCTGAAGTACTCAACAACAAAAAAACAAAATAGAATAGAGTTACTTGCCCTTGCTCGACAGACGGTTATCACAGCAGAAACGTCAGGGAGACAATGCAAGAATGCAATTTGCCTGTGTGGAAGTCGTTGACACGGTGTCGCCAGTCAAAGATTGCATTTCGTCAACTTGTCTGACAGAAGACGGGAGAAAACGACGTGAATAGATCTTCACACACTTTACCAGATTCTCCAAATAGACGCACAGGCTGCTAATAAAACAGAACTGAGACGCACAGACATCTGTGCTGGGGGTGGTGGGGGGGGACTGATGTTGGAGGAGTGTCCATGAACACCAGCCACACAGAGACAAACACGTGTGCACACAAACAACCCTAACCACCACACACCACACCACAGGAGCCCTTCCCCCCCTACACACACACACACACACACACACCCAAACACTTGTTGAATTAAATGACAATAAAAGAGTACGGAGCAATTTCAGAAATATTTGTATGAATAACATAGCCTCTATGGACACACTTGGAAGCACACATGTGTTTCAGAAAACTGCTGCTGCCTCTGTCTTGGCTTCAATGGCTTGGACACAAGCCTGTTGTTAGGTGACCCAGTACAGTGCACCTGGATTGAATGCACTGTGCTATATTCTCAAAACACAAGTACTGATCCCTGTGTGTGTGTGTGTGTGTGTGTGTCTGTGTGGGGAGGGGGGTGCGCGGACAAGTGTACAAGCGCATGAGTGTTGCAGCCTCGGTACCAGGCGTCGTAGAGAGAGCGAGAATAGAAAACACAATAGAGAACGGAGGGGTGTGGAGCTTGTTTCCTATCAGCTGACACCGGGAAATTGCGGCTGGAGTCACACGGCGATGTGGCGACGGATACTCGACAGCGGAAAGGCCACGTGAAAGCGAATCAACCTTCGGGCAACAGACGCCTCACGGAGAAGGCATTTCTCGCCCTCTCTCTCTCTTTTCCACTTTGTCTCCCTAAAGGATTTCCACAGCTGTGTCCAGCGGAGACCCAGTCCTCACAGTAACTCTGTCAAGTGCGAACCTCATTAAAGGAGGAGGTTTAGCCTTCTCCAGAGAGATTCAACTCAACACATCCCTTTTAACAGCTCATAAACATCTGCCGTGAGGAGCCGTCAAAACAGATCCTGAAGGTTTTCAATCAGAGACGAATGGCAACCAGAGAAACGGCCACCGTCGCTGAATAGATCTCCTTGGTCATTATCGGGGAGTTGGCGTGTGTGCGCAGGTGTGTCGTTTTTGCTGTACAGTCGCCTTGCACTGCCGCTTTGCATTAAGAAGGTCTTCGGTTCGAATCTGCATGGGATATCTCCCTGGCCATTCTGTGTGGGGGTTTGCATATTCTCCCCCGGCTTCCTCTACAAAAAGGACCCCAATATGAAAACATGCAGAACAGATCTATCTCCTGTCCAAGCCCCTGGTCAGGCATGAGGTGAGCACTTGGACTTGGCCCCTGGTCACCTTGATATGGCTGATCACTGCTCCGGAGAGGAAGGATAACAGGATGGGGAAAAATGCCGAGAATGCAAATTTCTCTGGTGGATGCGCTGGCCTGTGTGTGTGTGTGTGTGTACCACAAGTTGTGAGAGGAAGAAAGGATTCTTCTTCTAGTCGTAGTCACAGCCATCACCTGGCTGCAAGCCTGGGGTTCTGTTGATCAGGTACGGTCCAGCTTGTGTCACACATGCATTGAAAAGGTATGTTTGCGCCTGT